>NW_007252287.1:11365-15867 GCF_000164805.1 Carlito syrichta | reverse complement strand
CCGCTGCACTCCAGTCTGGGCGACAGAGTGAGACGCCAACTCAAAAAAAAAAAAGAATCCTGTGACATAGGAACTTCTAAAACCTGGTATTTTATTACAATACGGTACTTTTTTCTTAGACCATGTAAGTTAATTGTCAAGGGAAACTTTGTTCAACCCACTGATTATTCCTCTTTTATTGCACTTACTTATTCTGAGAACTTTAGATTTTGAGGTAGGACGTCTTAAATACACAATCATTGTAATGACCACACACAAAACTAACTCCTTGATTTTCTCCTCCATTCTACTTACTCTATTTTCTTTTCTTTTCTTTTCTTTTTCTTTTCCTTTGTTTTTTTTTTATAGTTGGAATCTTACTGTCATCTAGGCTGAAGTGCAGTGTCAGGCTCATGGCCACTGCAGCCTCGACCTGCTGGACTTAGGCAATCTTTCCACCTCAGGCTTCCAGGTAGCTGGAACCACAGGCATGCACCACCACACCTGGCTAATTTTTTAAAAAATTCATTGTAGCCAAGTTGCCCAGGCTACTCTTGATCCCCTGGTCTCAGGCAATCCTCTCACCTCAGCCTCCTAAAGTGCTGCAATTATAGGCGTGAACCACTGAGCCCGGCTACTCACTCTCTTTATAGGTACTATGATCACTTTACTTAGCTCACAGTGATTACTAATCTGAATTGGACTAGAAATAAATATATTAGCTATTATTCCCATCTTAATCAAAAAAGCCGACCCCCAATCCACTGAAGCTGCCCTTCAAGTACTTCCTCATTCAAACCACTGCATCCATAGTTACAACAGCTGCAATTACAAAGATAAACTATGCAGGACTATCATAAACATTTTCAACCAGATATCATCCATTATAATTATAATCGCCCTAGCAATACCAATAGGAATTTCGCCTGTTCACTTCTGAGTCCTAGAAGTCACACAAGGAATCTTATATTTGGAATAATCCTCCTAACATGACAAAACCTAGTACCAATCTCTATTTCATACCAATCAACATAACCATAATCCTAAAAACTATTGCTATTAACCAGGCTGCTACCAATTATAGTAAGTGGATGAGAAGGACTTAACCAGACACAGTTACAAAAAATCTTAGCCTATTCCTCAGTTGCTCACATGGGCTAAATAATTGCAATCCTGATATATAATTCCTCTATTATAACATTGACTCTTTTAATCTGCATTATCTTAACAACCACACTATTTATGTTTAACCTTTACGTAAGCACTACAACCTTATCAATCTCACACACATGAAATAAGTTTCCACTAATCTCTTCCACAGCTGTTGTTATTCTACTATCATTAGGAGGATTATCCCCACTCACAGAATTCGTGCCTAAAGAAGTGATTATTCAAGAGTCCAAAACCTCAGTATTATACTACCAACACAGCTGACAAGGAAATAGAATTGTATCCCATCAGACTGCACCAGCATTGAAAGGCTGAACCACTGTGGGAAATGGCCTTCCTTGTGGAATATTATGAATATATGAGAGGGCACAGCTCCTGTCCTGATGGGCTACAGAGATGTATTCTATGATATGACATATAATTGACAAATTTATAGAGAAGTATGACCCCCTTGTTAGTGTAACCCTTCCCCCTTTTGTGTGAAAACTTTTCTAATAAGACTGATGGTTCATAAGTCATTTTTTTTTCTGAGTTGGGGTTTTCCTTTGTCACCCAGGATGGAGTGCAACGGCATGAGATCATGGCTCACCATGGCCTTGACCTCCTGGTCTCAGGAGATCCTTCCACCTCAGACCACCAATCAGCTGGGACTACAGGTGAGCACTGCTATGCCCAACTTATTTTTAAATTTTTTGTAGAGACAAGGTCTTGCTGCATTGTTCAGGCTGATATTAAACTCCTAGGCTCAATGAATCCTCCTTCTGCATCCTAAAGTGCTGGGGTTACAGGCATGACACACACCACCTGGCCAGGTTTATAAGTCTTGGAGAAGGTCTGGCAGTGGAGCTGCCTACTATAGGAGAAATCTGGAACTGGTAGTTAAAACAATAAAAATTTATCACCACATGCAAAGATACTCACAGCTTAGCATAAAGAGAAAATACAAAAGTGTTTTCTCTGATGTTCCAACAAGTATGTGAATGAGGACTTTGCACCTACCCAGGTTGCCAATGAGGACTAATGGAGACCAGGTTTCTTTAGGGAGCACTGTGGGTCACTCTAGTGGAAAGCCCTGGGACAGAGCCCAGGGAGTTCCTACATTCAGCACTGGTTCCTGGACCCACTTAAATCTATTCGGGTTGCTGTCAATAAAGACCTGCCTAGGCCCACTCTCACCCAGATCAGCACTGGCCATGGTTGTTGGCATGGCACACCTACCTGCCTTTTATCCAAGGAGATGGTGTTGGACACATCAAATAGCTTCTCACTGATCTGCAGTCTGGAACTCAGAAAAAAGAGTATCTGGTAATTTGATGGGTATTGCATTGACTCTGTAGATTGTCTTGGGCAGGATGGACATCTTGACAATATTGATTCTTCCAGTTCATGAGCAAGAACTGTTTTTACATTTGTGTCATCTTTGGTTTATTTTATTTTAAAGATGTGTGGTACAATTCAGGGTTAGGTATACAAATGTTCATTTTGCAGGTATCCTTGTTGATGAGGTATGCCCCTTCCTCCCCTGGCAGTTTCCCACTACTGCCAATCCCTTTCTTATAGTTTGATGATAATTGTTCAAGGTCCGCTTATGAGTGAGAACATATGGTACTCTGTTCTTTGTTTCTGTGATAGATCACTGAGTATGATAGACTCTATATCCATCCAAGTTGCTGCAAAGTCCATATGTTTGTCCTTTGTGGCTGCATAATATTCCATTGTGTATATGTACCACATTTTTTAAAAATCCAGTCCAGCTTCAATGGGCAGCATGGTTGGTTCCATGTTTTTGCTATTGTGAACGGAGCTACTACAAACATGCGTGTGCAGGTATCTTTATGGTAGAATGACTTGAGTTCAATAAAGGGATTGCTGAGTCATATGGAAGGTCAATTTATAGTTCTTTTGGAAATCGCCACACTGTCTTCCAAAGAGGTTGCACTAGTTTGCATTTGTAGCTCTCTTTTTAAAGATCTTTCACTTCTCTGGTTAGGTGGATGCCAAGGTATTTCATTTTATGTGCATGTGTGGTTATTGTGAATGATACTGTGCTTTTTATTTGGTTCTCTGTCTGCCTGTTGCTGGTGTTTAGAAATGCTGTTGTTTTCACAGCATTTTTTTACACATTGATTTTGTACCACAAGACTTTACCAAACTTGATTATCATTATGTGGAGGCATTTGACAAACTCCCTAGTGTTTTTAAGATATAGAATCATATCATTCACAAAAAGAGATAGCTTGACTTCCTCTTTTCCTAGTTTTTTTTTTTTTTTGAGTTGGAGTCTCACTCTGTGGCCCAGGCTGGAGTGCAGTGGCACGCTCACAGCCACCACAGCCTCGAACTGCTGGGCTCAGGTGATCCTTCCGCCTCAGCCTTCCTAGTAGCTGGAACTACAGGCATGCACCACCACACCTGGCTAATTTTTTGATTTATTGTAGAATAAAGTCTCACCAAGTTGCCCAGGCTGACAGCAAACCCGAGGGCTCAAGCAATCCTCTCACCTCAGCCTCCCAAAGTGCTGGGATTATAGGCGCGAGCCACCGCACCCAGCCTTCTTTTTCTGTTTCAATGCCCCCGATCTCCTTCTCTTACCTGATTGCTCTGTCTAGGACTTCCAACACTGTTGAACAGGAGGGATAAAGTGAACATCCTTGTCTTGTTCCTGTTCTTGGGGGGAATGCTTCCAGTTTCTGCCCATTGAACAAAACGTTGATTGTGAGTTTATCATAGATGGTTCTTATTGCTTTGAGAAATGTTCCTTTTATGTCTGCTCAAAGTTTTTTATCAAGAAGGAATGCTGGATTTTGTTGAATGCTTTTTCTGCATCTAATGATATAATCATATAGTTCTTGGTTTTACATCTATTAATGTGCTGAATTATACTTACAGTCTTGTGAATGTTGAACCAGTCCTGCATCCCAGGAATGAAGCCCACGTGAAAACGACAATACAGAAATTCATATGGAAACAAAAAAGAGCGTGAATATCCAAAACAATCCTCAGCAAAAGAAGCAAAGTGGGAGGCATCACACTTCTAGACTTTAAACTTTACTACAAGGCTACAGAAACAGCCTGATGTTGGTACAAGAATAGGCACATAGACCAATGGAACAGGACAGAGATTCCAGAAGCAAAAAGTTGGTCTCTCAATCAACTCATCTTCAACAAAGCCACCAAAAACAATCACTGGGGAAAGGAAACCATATTTAGCAAATGAGCTGGGAAAACTGGCTGACCACATGCAGAAAATAAAACTAGACCCCTAGCCGGGCTCGGTGGCTCAGCCTGTAATCCCGTGCCTTTGGGAGGCTGAGGTGAGTGGATTGCCTGAGCCCGTGGGCTTGAGACCCGCC
>NW_007252287.1:0-11345 GCF_000164805.1 Carlito syrichta | reverse complement strand
AGGCTGAGGCGGAAGGATCGCCGGAGCCCAGCAGGTCGAGGCTGCGGAGGCCAGGAGCGGCCACTGCACTCCAGTCTGGGCAACAGAGTGAGACTCCAACTCAAAAAAAAAAAAAAAATCCAAAAAAAAACTAGACCCCTACCTATCACCATATAAAAAAAACAACTCAAAATGGACAAAAGACCCAAATGTAAGACTTCAAACTATAAGAATCCTGGACGAAAATGTAGGAAATATTCTTATGCACATTAGAGTAGGCAACAAATTCTTGACCAAATCCCCAACAGCGAATGCCATGAAAGATAAGATGGACAAGTGAGACCTCATCAAACTGAAAAGCTTTTGCACATCAAAAGAAGCTATCAAGAGAGTGGGGAGACAACCCACAGAATGGGAAAAAAAAATTGCTAATTATGTATCTGTCAAGGTCTAACATCTAGGATCTACAAGAAACTCAAATGAGGTGAAAAGAAAACATACAAAAAAACACATAATGCTATTAAAAAGTAAACAAAAGAGATGAACAGACACTTTTCAAAAGAAGACATACATGTAGCCAACAAATATATGAAAATATGCTCAATTACTACTAATCATCAGAGAAATACAAATCAAAACTACAATGAGATACTACCTAACTCTGGTAAGAATAGCCATCATTAATAAATAAAAAAACAACAGAAGCTAGTGTGGGTGCAGAGAAAAGGGAATACTTCTACACTGTTGGTGGGAGTGCAAGTGAATTCAACCACTAGGGATAACAGTGTGGCAATTCCTAAAAGAACTAAAAGTTGACCTTCCATATGATCCAGCAATCCCTCACCTGGAAGAACATAAATTGTTCTACAAAAAAGACCCCAGCACGTGCGTGTTTATAGCTGCACTATTCACAGTAGCAAAAACATGGAACCAACCCTACTGCCCACTGAAAGTGGAACAGATAAAGAAAATGTGGTACATATACACGATGGAGTATTACACAGCCATAAAGAAAAACAAAATCATGAACTTCTCTACTAATTAGATGAAGTTGGAAAACATCATACTTGGTGATCTGTCATAGAAGTAAAGAACTGAACTGCATGTTTTCACTCATAAGTAGGACTGAACATAAATCACATTAGCACAAGGGAGGGATTGGCAGTTGCTGGGCACTGCCAGGGAAGGGAGGGAGGGAGGGGAAACATAAAAACACAAAGGACACCTGGTTTCAAACCAGAGGGAGTGAGGGCCAGGTGGAGGCTCACACTTCACCTGCATGCAGCCTACTTGAGTAGTTAGTTGATCCTAACCTTCACTCTACATCTCCATAATAAAATCAAAATTAAAAACAGAGTACCTAGCACCCAGTCCAAGAGGTGTCAGTACTCTGCCTGGCTGTCTCCACAGGGGGACACCCCCATTAGGAATTCTGCTCCTCAGACTAGGCTCATAGGAGCATCTGCCTGGGCCTCTGGCCAGAAAGAAAACAGATGACAGCTTGAAGCTTTGGGGTTCACATCTGAGTAAACAAACTTGGTCCCAAACACTCACCTTCCCGTCCGCCATCATGACCTGGGATATAATCCTGACAGACCCACCAGGCTTCCAACACTAGACAATCTGCTCCTTTCCAGGAAGGGCCCCCTTATCTCTACACACACACACACACACACACACACACACACACACACACACACACACACACACACACGGTAAAGGCGAGGGGTGTGGGGCTGCACTGATAAGATCACAGATGAGGCCAGGCCTGGATGGGCCTTTCCTGGGCTGCCCTGTTACCTGTGGGTGATCCCTGTCAAATGCCCAGAGGCATTGGGGGTGAGGGCTGAGTCAATCTATGCATTGCTGAAAAGGGTCTCACTTCAATCTTTGCTGAGGCAAGAGGATCAGGAAGTCAGGATACAGCAGTGAAATCTTGCCTAGATCCAGCAGTGAGATCTTGGAAAAGTCACTTGCCTTCTGGACCTCATTTTTCATTCTGCACCTGTAAGAGGTGGAGATGAAAGCCATTCGGATATTGACATCCTCTGCCATTACATATTCCTATTATATCTGGAATCAGACCCATATGCCTCATCTCGTCCTATGTGGCTGGCAGCCTCCACGAAGACTCACAGCACTAAGTGATTAGTGACTCATTTCTGACCAGTAGAGTATAACAAAAAATGATGGGAAATCACTCTTGTCTTAGTTTAGGCAGCTATAAAAAAGTGCCATTGACTGAGTAGCTTTAGTTTGTGTCATCACATGGCACAGAAGATGAGAAAACTTTCTGGGTTTCTTTTTATAAGGCTACTTAATCAATCTATTCATGAGGGCTCCATTTAGAACACAAGAATGATAGTATATTACTTCTAACATTTAATTATTAATATACTGTTATTCTACTTTCTCTTGTTTCACCTCCCCTCTCTTCCTTCCTCTCTCTCATCATTCCTCCTGGAAAAGCAGGGTCAATATTTTGAGAATCTCTCTATATAAGCCCTTGTGGCAAAAAAAAAGTAGTGACCAGGCCAAGAGACTAGAAGAAACTCAGACCCTTATTCAAAACCGAATGGTGTCCAATCGCTCCTCTGATTGAAATGGGGAGGAAATTCTCCCCAGTCAAGCTTCAGTTGAGAGCACAACCCCAGATTTTTGAGGCAGATACACTCAGCTAAATTCTGCCCAGATACTCAGCTCACAGAAATTGTGAATAATATGCTTGGAGTTGTAATCATTACACGTGAGGTTATGTTGTCAGAGAACAGTAGATAACAACACAGTATCAGGTCCCATCTTTCAGCCTTGCCCTTCTATCTCCTTTCTGTCATCTCCTCTAGGCTTGCTACAGACACACTGGCTGCCTCTCCTGTTGCCATATTCATTTTTGCCTCCAAGTCTCTTCAGTAATGCTACCTTTTCATTGATACACTGTATTAATCAGTGCTCTCCAGAGAAACAGAACCAATATAATATAGACAAGTTTAGGTATAGATATATAACAGGAGACTTATTATGGTAATGGTCTCATGCAATTATGAAGGGAAGTCTCAAAATATGCTGTCTGCAAATTGGGAAACCAGGAAAACAAGTACTATTATTCATTTCAAGTCCAAACACCTGAGAACCAGGAGAGTAGATGGTGTACTCCAAGTTCCAGATCAAGGACCTGAAACCCAGAATTCGGGGAATGCTGGTGAAACTCCTAAAGATCAAAAGCCCCAGACCTCATGGCAGGAGGAGATGGTTGTTCCAGCCTAAGGAGAGAGAGAGAGAGAGAAAACTTTCCTTAACTCTTTCTTTTAGTTCAGTTTTGAACCTCTCCAGATTTGATTATGTTCTTCCGCATTGGTGAGAGTGGATCTTATACATGCAGTTTACTGATTTAAATGCTAACATCTTTGGGAAATGCCCTCAGGAACACATGCAAAAATAATGTTTTACAGCCATGTGGACCTTAGCCCAACCTAGCTGTCACATAAAATTATTTATCACAAATCCATCCTTGGTCAAATTAGCATGAACATGTATCTCCTTAAATCATACATAATCTCTAAATAAAGTCAACAACAAGGTCATAATTCTGCTTAACATTATACAACTATTCTGACGATACTGAAAACTCACTGATTTCCTCCCCAGAAGAGTGGGTAAATAATGTTTACTTCTGATACCCAGTAAGTTAAATGCTATTACAAAAAATTAATGAGGCTGGGTGCAGTGGCTCATGCCAATAATCCCAACACTTTGAGAAGCTGAGGTAAGAGGATTGCCTAACTCCAGGGGTTCAAGACTAGTCTGGGCAACTTGATGAGACCTCATCTCTACAAAAAATAAAGGTATTAACCAGGTGTGGTGGCATATGCCTGTAGTTCCAGCTACTTGGAAGGCTGAGGTGGAAGGATTGCATTAACCCAGTAGGTCAAGGCTGTGGTGGCTGTGAAAGTGCCACTGCATTCCAAACTGAGAGATAGAGTGAGACTCTGACTCACACACAAAAAAAATATTGGGCAACCCCCTCAGGTCCCCTCCCACTCTGGGAGCTTTTCTGTCCTCTCAATAAATCCTGTTTTTTAAAAAAATTAATGATTCTAACATACTTATTAAAAAGCCAATAGATTTTTATATGATAAAGAAATAAGAAAGTGAAGAAAACAAATATTAACTGGCACATAACAAAATAAGAAGGAAATACTCATGATATTTGACTGTCACACGATCGAAGTTGATATTTATATCTACGTTCCTCTACTACCCATTCCATACTTACCTTTTCTTTGTCTGGTCTTGCTTGTTTACCTGGCAAAATGACCAAACCTTTATTTATAAAAATTCTCAACTATTTGTTGTTCTACTTGAATTGAGTTGTTGTAATTTTCCATTGAGCTTAATCACAGGGGATAATCATACATAGAGATGTGCTAAAAGGCTCTTGTATTCCAGGCATACTCTTCCTTAACTACATTGTGGAGTTTTTGTTTTATCGGTCCTTTGTAGTATAAATCAATCAACTCAGCCAACACCATAACTCCCTTCCTGATTTACTGACTCAAAGGCATGAGAAGCTGAACATGGCCAGTGGCAGTCTTAACATCCAATTCAATGGAACCCAATTCAATGGTTGGGTGCCCTGGTGGAATCGTTCCTCTTTTTGGAACCAAGATTTCTAAACCAGCAGATTATAAAGTTGTGAAAAGCAGCAGTAACACTTTTGCTAGCGGGTCACTAGAAGATAAAAGTGACTTCTGACATTTCCATTTCTGTCCTCAGATTGCCTGACTTGTGGATCCTGGGTATTAGAAAAGCAGCACCATATATCGCATGCTGATGCAGAGCATATACGGCCTTCTCTAGAACCTTGTCCAAGCCCTGCAGGTATTGCCACCTGCTTGGTTTTATAACTGCATCTCCCAAAAACCACTTTACCTTTGTATCAAGCCAGCTGCTTCATGATGGTGGGAAACATTGGTAAGACCACGAATTCCATGACGATGGGTCCATTGTCATACTTTGACTCTAAAGTGAGTTTCTTGATCAAAAGCAATGCAATGCTGATGGGATGATGTAATTATGAATAAAGGCATCCAATCTGTCCACAGATGGCAGTTTTTGCAGAAGCATTGCATGTAGGGAAGGCCAGTGCATATAGAGAGTAAGTGTCTACTCCTGTAAAAACTATATGCTATCCCTCTTTTAGGATAGGAGGCTCCCAACAGAATCAACCTGCCACCAGATGAATGTCTGATCACCCCAAGAAATCATGCCTTACTTGGACCTCAGCGTTTATTTCTGCTGCTGGCAGATTGGTCAGTCACCTGTGGCCATAGCCAGGTTGGCCTCGATGAATGAAAATTCATGTTGCTGAGTTTATGCATAGCTGTATCCCTGACACCATGACCACTTTGTTCATGAACCCATTGGACAATGGCAAAGAGGACTGGAAAATAGGCTGACTGGTATCCACAGAACATGTCATCTTACCTACTTGATTATTAAAAACCTCCTCTACTGAGACTACTGTATGCTGAGCATTCATACAGGACCAATAAGTCAGAATATATTTGCATGTTCAGCCATTTATCTTCCCATTAAAGCAAACAGCCAGATGTACTTTTTTTTTTTGAGTTGGAGTCTCACTCTGTCACCCAGACTGGAGTGCAGTGGCTGCTCCCAGCCACTGCAGCCTCGACCTGCTGGGCTCTGTCGATCCTTCCGCCTCAGCCTTCCGAGTAGCTGGAATTACAGGCATGCGCTACCATGCCCGGCTGATTTTTTGATTTCCTAGATAGATGAGGTCTCGCTGCCCAGGCGGGTCTCGAACCCACGGGCTCAGGTAATCCACTCATCTCAGCCTCCCAAAGTCGCAGTATTACAGGCTGAGCCACCGAGCCCGGCTCAGATGTACTTTTAAAAGTTCTACTGCTAAGAAGACTGGACCTCACCACTGTCCTTCAAGGAAGATCCAGAGGTCTGGAGTGCTGAACTGTCTTCTTTGGAGTGGTGTCTGCATATCACACACAATTATACCTATAAAGGACTGAGTCTTCTATTCATTTATCAACTAACGATAGGGACCTTGCCATGAGTTCATAAATGCAACCTGGGACAGAGTCAGAAGTGTCACAAGAGTGGGCAACATGAGCATTGGAGTCACTTCTTTATGTGCATGTATTTGTTTGGAGAGTGCTCAGGCCCAATTAACTATACATCACTTTATTTTAATAATGAGGTGCTATTGTTCATGCCTAACTTTATGGCTTTGTATGATTTATAACATCTAGTTCATGATGAACAGTGCAGATCGCATGGTAACTTTGTGGCACATGGTTAAAAATTGTCTTCACTAAAGCTCAGGGGTAAACCAAGATTTGCTTCTCCAAAATGGAGTTGTTATTCACAGAGGATGGCAGGGTTTTGCTAGAAATCCTAGGGTTCTGTACCACAGTTCACCTACAGGGGCCTTCCAAAGGTCCCAGACAGCTTCCCTGTCCACCACTGGTACTTCAAGCACCATTGGAGCTGCAGGATCACCTGGTCCGTGGCAGAGCAGCTTGCATGGAAATCTGGGTTTATTTCAGAGCCGTCTCTCATTCTGGGACCCATGGAAAACTAGTCTCTTGGAGAGTGTGCTAGAGTAACACTTCCAAATGAGGTGTATGTTGATTCCCACATCTCCAGAGCTCCACTATACCTTGCACCTCTTTTCTAGTGGAAGAACAAGACAGATGCAACAACTTATTCTGCACTTTGGGAAGAATATCTCCACACATTCCACACCCCTGAACCCCTAGAAATTACTGAGATGGAAAGTCCATGCATATTGGGGAGGAATTATTTTTCTCCTCCTGACTTATGAATATATTACTAATAAGTTTGGAGTAGTTGCTAATTTTTGCTCATTAGGCTGTTCAGCATAATGCCATCAATGTAATGGTCCACCAGGATGTCTTGTGGAAGGGAAAGGCGATCACAATCCCTGTAAACTAAATCATGAACTAGGTCTAGAAAGTTGATATATCCTGAGGTAAGACACTGAGGTGTATGGCGGGCCTTGTTAGCAGGGAGCAAGCTGCTTCTGATGGGTCTTATGGACAGGTATGAAGCAAAAGCATGTGTTGGATCAACAACTGAATGCCCAGTGCCAGGGGATGTGTTAAATTAGTCAACAAATGAAACCACATCTGGTAAACCAGCCATGATTGGAGTCAATATCTGGTTAAGTTTACCATAATCCACTTCCATTTTCCAGGATCTGCCCAACATCTGCATAATCCAAATAGACCAGCTGAATATGGATGTTATGGGAATCACAACCTTTGTATGTAACTACTTTCCTCTACTACCCATTTTAAGCTTTCTTTTTCTTTAGCAAGAGCCTTGACTGGTCTTGCTTGTCTACCTGGCAAGGTGACCAAACCTTTAATCATAGAAGTTTTTGGCTATTTTAATTCTACCCGAGTTGGGTTATTATCATTTTCCATTGAGCTTAATCACAAGGAATAATAATACAAGGAGATGTCCTGAAAGGTGTACAGTTGCATAGTTCAAGTCATTAATGGTTACTAACTCCTCACGTCTTTCCAAGAATGTGGTAGCTCTTTTGTTTTATTTGGTTTCTATGTCAAGGAGGTGACTTCTACTTGGTTTGCTATGATAATATACCTCAATACATAAGTCAGAGAACCAAATAAGGAAAGAAGAGGAGAAGAAAATGAAAGAAAGAAAGAAAGAAAGAAAGAAAGAAAGAAAGAAAGAAAGAAAGAAAGAAAAAGAAAAAAGAAAGAAAGAAAGAAAGAAAGAGAAAGAGAGAGAGGGAAGGAGGGAAAGAGGGTGGGAGAGAGGGATGGAGGGAGGAAAAGAAAGATGGAAAGGAGGAAGGGAGGGAGGAACAAATCTTTTTTACAGAATAGTTCAAAAATAAATGGATATGGATGATGCAGAATGAAAAATTACCACTAGAATGCCACAGCAATACTTACTTTTGGCAGACCCATTGGTGGATGCAAAAGTTCTGGGTACAACTTAAAGGAGAAATACTGTATCAAAAAAAGATATAAAAATATTTCTTTCCAAAAATTAATAAGATCTTTTTTCTCTTAATTTTTTTAAAAGATCTATTTAATATGAAATCTATTTATTTATTTATTATATTTTTTGATTTGGAGTCTCACTCCATTGCCCAGGCTGGAGTGCAGTGGCACACTCACGGCCACCCCAGTGTTGGCCTGCTGGGCTCTGGCAATCCTTCTTCCTTAGCTTTCCAAGTAGCTGGAACTACAGACGTGCACTACCACACCTGGCTTTTTAAAAAAATTTATTGTAGAGACGAGGTCTCCCCAAATTGCCTGGGCTGATCTCGAACCCACGGACTCAGGCAATTCACTCACCTTGGCCTCCCAAAGTGCCGGGATTACAGGCTGAGCCACCGAGCCCGGCCTAAAGTGAAATTTGTAACAATACATTGTAATATTTATGTCTAGATTAAAAATTTATAACTAAATCACAGAGGATAGAATGAGGTACATTGAATTATTTTGTGGCAGAGACTGTATATTTTACATTTATTAAAATAGTACAGTATGAACTAAGTAAATTGTGATATGTTAAGAATGCATATTGTAATTACTGAAACAGTCACTAAAACTGCAGATATGACACTTAAATCAAAATAAAGGAATTAAATTTAATACAAAATATATTTGCTTAAGAAAGTTTATAAAACCTTTAGTTATAAAAGCTAAAAATAGGCATTACACGCATGTTCATCATTAGGAAAATGAATGAACAGACTGTAGAGCATTTATACAACAGAGTACTATTTGGCAACGCACGGGAACAAAGCACTGAAACACACACCCTGGAGGAATCCCATAAGCACTGTGGTGAGTGAAACAGTTGGACATAATAAAACACATATTGTATAATTTTAGGCTAAATGAGCCTATGATGAAAAAAAGTCACAACAGTTAAGTTGTGAATGGGCCCAGGAAGCAGCAGGTGGGAGGCGTAGGTCTACCTGTGGACATTTCCCGCTTGCAACCCCCACTCTCTCTTAGGGCATCTTCTCTCCCACCCTTGGGCCTGAGAAGAAATGCAGGCAAGGAGGGGGTGTTTCTTCACCTTTGACAGATACAAATAGTTGAGGCCCTTCACCTCCCAGAGGTCAGGAGAGTCAGAGGCCTCAGAGATCTCCTTCAATTAAGAAGACACTGGCCTATTTGGGAGGCTGCTGAGTACTCGGATTAGGCTGGTCTAAACTGAGATGTACCGTACTCTTAAGAGACAACGTGAATTTTGAAGACACAGTTTCAAAATAAACATCATTAGTTTTATACCGACCACATATTAAACTGATATTTTAAATACATTCGGTTAAATCATTAAATCAACAAAAGATTTCACTTTTTTAAAAAACGTGGCTGCTAGATAATTTTAAATAACACGCATGGCTCACATTTTGTCTCTGTTGCACATTGCCGCTTGAGAGCATTACCACCCTTTTCAAAACTCAGGCTGCTTACTCAGAAGACAGCAAACCCTTTATGAAATCTAAAAAAAATCATATAATTGTTATAATATTGTTTCCACATGTGGATAACAAATATTTGTATGGTATAAATATTATTTCATAAATGGATATAATATTATATGCAAGATTAAATGCAGATATCTTCCAGGAGGGCCAAGTCCCAGTGCAAGGAGAAAGCCCTGCTTGAAATGACTGCATCCAATCATCTGTCATTATTTTTTTTACTTTATTTTATTATAAAGATGGGGTTGCACGTGAGAATTAGTACATAAGTAATGTATGTGCAGGTGAAGTTTGGGCCTCCAACCGTCCTCACTTCCCCTGGTTTAGGATCAGGTACCCTTTGTGTTGTTATACGCCCCCTCCCCTGGCAGTGTGCCCCCAACTGCCGATTCCTCCTTTGTGCTATTGTGATTAATGTTCAGGTCCCACTTATGAGTGAGAACATGTGGTGTTCGTTTCTTTGTTTCCGTGGTAGATCACTAAGAATGATTGTCTCCAACTCCACCCAATTTGCTGAGAAGTCCATGATTTTGTCCTTCTTTATGGCCGCATAGTATTCCATCATGTACATTGTGTGTGTACCGTATTTTCTTTGTCCAGTCTATTTTTGATGGGTAGAAGGGTTGGTTCTATGTTTCTGTCGTGAATAGTGTGACAATAAACAAGTGTGTGCAGGTGTCTTTTTTGTAGAACGATTTGTGTTCCTCCGGGTATATTCCCAGGAGAGAGATTGCTGAATCCTATGGAAGGCCAATTTCTAGTTCCTTTAAATATCGCCGCACTATTTTCCATAGAGGCTGGACTAGTTTGCATTCCCACCAACAATGTAAAAGTGTCCCCTTTTTTCTGCACTCACACCAGCATCTACTGTTTTTTGATTTATCAGTGATGGCCATCCTTACTGGGGTAAGCTCGTATCTTAGTGTGGTTTTGATTTGCATTTCTGTGATTATTAGTGAGGCTGAGTATATTTTCATGTATCTGTTGGCTGCTCATATGTCTTCTTTTGGGACGTGTCGATTCATGTCCTCTGCCCATTTTTTAATAGGGCTATTTGTTGTTGTTTTCTCTTTTGGCTTATTTGAGTTCCTTGTGGATCCTGTGAGGCCTTTGTCAGATACACAATTAGCAAGTATTTTTCCCATTCTGTGGATTGTGTCCCCGTTCTCTTGGTGTTTTAGATTGCTGTGCAAAAGCTTTTCAGTTTGATGAGGTCTCACTTATTTATCTTATCTTTTATGGCACACGCTTGTAGGGATTTGACCAAGAATCGGTTGCCTACTCCAATGTGCATAAGGGTGTTTCCTGCATTTTCTTCTGAGTCTTATGGTTTGAGGCTTTATGTTTAGGTCTTTGATCCATTTAGAGTTGATTTTTGTATATGGTGTTAGGTAGGGAGTTCAGTGTTTCTTAGTTGATTTTCTGTCTCGTTGATCTGTTTAGCACTGTCAGTGGGGTGTGGAAGTACCCACTATTATTGTATTTCTATATTTTTCTTTAGATCTTTTAATATTTGTTTCATCCATCTGGATGCTTTGATGTTGAGTGCATATATATTTAGAATTGTTATATCCTCTTGTTGAATTGATCTCTTTATCATTATATAATTACTTTCTATTTTTACTGTTTTTGATTTGAAGTCTTTTTTTAATCTGATATAAGCATAGCATTCTTTCTTGTTTTTAAGTTTTATTTGCACAGAATATTTTCTCCACCCTTTTACTTTTAGTCTATAATCTGCTTTACCAGTAAGCTGAGTTCTATATATAGTTGGTTCATGTTTTTTTTTTTTTTTTTTCATTAATCAGTAGTTTTTATTATGGTTTTGTGG
>NW_007252286.1:106650-107644 GCF_000164805.1 Carlito syrichta | reverse complement strand
TTTTTGTCCTGATGATCTGTCTAAGGTTGTGAGTGGTGTATTAAAGTCCCCAGTTATTATGGTGTTAGAGTCAATGTCTTTCTTTACTTTTCCTATAAGTTGCTTTATGAATGTTGGTGCGCCTATGTTGGGTGCATATATGTTTAGGATAGATATTTCTTGTTGATGGAGTGAACCTTTTATCATTATGTCGTGGCCCTCTGTGTCTTTTTTAATTTTTGATAGCTTAAATGATATTTTGTCTGAAATTAGGATCGCGACTCCTCCTTTCTTTTGTGTTCCATTCGCCTGAAAATTTGTTTCCCATCCTCTTACTTTGAGTCTGTGTATGTCCTTTCTAGTGAGATGGGTCTCTTGAAGGCAGTATATTGTTGCCTGGTGATATTTTATCCATTTTTTCATTCTATGTCTTTTCAGTGGTGTTAGTCCATTCACATTCAGACTAATTGTTGAAATGTGAGAGTTCATCCCTATCATGGAGTTCTTATTCAGTTATTGTTCTTCCACTTGGTTTTTTCTTTTTTCTTTTTCTTTTTTTGTTTTTTTGTCTTTCTTTTGCTTTTGGGGTTGGTTCGTGTATATTTTATTCTTTCCCCTGTACTCTTGTGAAGAACGTTGTTCTTTTTTCCTTTTCTTCTGTGTTTAGTACTTTCTTAAGTGTTTCATGTAGAGATGGTTTTGTGGCTGCATAAGTTCTTAGGGATTGGATATCTGGGAAAGATTTTAATTCTCCCTCACTGATGAAGCTTAGCTTGGCTGGGTAGGTTATTCCTGGTTGAAATTGTTTATCCTTTAGGACTTTGAAGATAGGGCTCCAAGCTCTCCTAGCCTGCAGGGTTTCTGCAGATAAATCTGCTGCTATTCTAATTGGCCTTCCATGGTGGGTGATCTGGCCTTTTTCTCTTGCTGCCTTTAGGATTTTTTCTTTTGTGCCTACTTTATTTAGGCGAATTATTATGTGTCTAGGAGTTGGTCTTCTCATTTGTTGTCTTGC
>NW_007252286.1:52424-105830 GCF_000164805.1 Carlito syrichta | reverse complement strand
ACGAGACACAGGGCTGGGAAGAGGTGAAGAAAGACACGTAAGAAAGAGTACTGATAGCTACATAGTACTAAAGAGTACTGAAGCAACACAGAGGCAGGGCAATAAAATCGAGAAACAGTGTAAGTCAGAAGGTAAACAACAAACGTGGTCTAAACCAACAGTTATAATGATAAAATCATAAGTCAAAATGAGCGAAAGAGAGAAGTGCAAGAGGGATAACAGATATACATACCAGCTATCAGGTGAAAAACAGTCACAGGATCGGGAAGAAGTGAAGAAAGACACGTAAGAAAGATTCCCTAAGGAGTACTGATAGCTACACAGACACAGGTCAATAAAATCGAGAAACAGTGTAGGTCAGAAGGTCAACAACAGACGTGATCTAAACTAACAGTTACAATGATAAAATCATAAGTCAAAATAAGCGAAAGAGAGAAGTGCAAGAGGGAAAACAGATATTCCTACCAACTATCAGGTGAGAGAGAGACACAGGGCTGGGAAGAAGTGAAAAAAGACAGGTAAGAAAGATTCCCTAAAGAATACTGATAGCTAAACAGAGACAGGCCAAAAAAATCAAGAAACAGTATAAGTCAGAAGGTAAACACCAAACGTAATCTAGACCAACAGTTTCAATGATAAAATCATAAGTCAAAATAAGCGATCAGACTAGAGTCACTTCTGTGATCTCCGATTCCAGCCTCTCCCTTTTGTTTTTCGTTGCAGCATAGGGGTGGGGCTTTGTCTCCTGTTTCACACTGTTGCCTTAGGAGCTGAGGTAAAGTTTGTTGCTAGGTGGGCGGGGCAATGGAAGTCTCTGCCTGGAGAATGGCAAGGCAGTTTAAGCAGATCTGTTTTTCTCCGCTTGTCTGGGTCCTCTGGCTTGGGGTCTCACGCTGAGTGCCTCAGCCAGGGTGGACCCGGAGTTCCAGAGCTCCAAAGTTCCAAAGGGCAGGCTGTAAACAGCGAGAGTGGCGCTGGGACCCTACAGAGTACTTCAGCCAGAAATGGAACCAGCGTCTCTGAGGGGCGGGTGCCCAGAGCCTCCCTGTGTGACTGGCGGCTTGATGCCGGGTGCCTGGGCTGGAGACAATGCAGCCGGGGAGGGATCTGGAGGGGGCTGGGACCGGAGACTTCCACACATGAGTAGAACGGCAGCAGTGGGGGGAGGGGCGCAATATCTGGCCTTGCGTGGGACTGAAGTTCCCGGGCCTGACCCCAGCGCGGTTGGTGGTGGGCTGGGGGATGGGGGTAGCGAAGTGATAGCCTTTTTGGGAACTCACGTTCAGAGAATCTCACCAGTTCACCTATGCCATCGCCATCTTGCCCCGTCTCGTTTCTGTTTGTTAGATTTATACGTTACCTCATGCATGCCCAACTATCATACATCCATATGTATATAATAATAATGGAAATGTGCTACAGCATTTGTTTCCATGTACTTCTATTGCATAGTGTTCTCAAGGACAGGGAGCAGAATGTATTTGCCTTTTTATCAGAAATGGACACTTTGTTACTTAGTTTTATACATGTATTGAATCATTAAACTTTTTAGCAGAGGAAAATTTTGGAACAGTAAATGATCAGAAACCATGATTACAAATGTAATAAATTTATTTTATCATTTTTTGTTTACTTTGCATAGCTAAATCTAGAATTTCTCTTTTTGTCATATTTTCTCCCCGGACAAATCAGCATACAGTCTCCCTTGAAAGAAATGTCAATATAACCAAAGATTAGCTACCATTGTTTTCAAAATTATAACTGTAAGATATTATACTTTGTCAATTGAAAACAAAAAAGAACCTTTTAAAGTACTTACTTATTGACTAACAGAGATAAAATGAAGTTCTGTTCAATAAATGGAAAGTAAACTGTTTCTATCCCTAGAAATTTCTGTCAATTTTTCAGACTATAAGAGACAAAAAGATAAAAATGACATATGTACAATAGATGCATTACTGTATTTTATGTGCATACTTCACTGTATACATTATATTTAATATTGTGTTCAGCTGAGATTCTGCTGTAATCTTCAAGTTATCATTTTTAATGTATCTTTATGGTACACAAACTACTAATTAAAAAGCTCAAATTTAGCTAAACATTATTTTCCATTGTGCTTCATAAAAATCAGTTACTTGACTAAATTTAGCTGTTAAAAATATCTAAAGCTGATTTGCTTGCATTAAGTCCTAGAGTATTTATTCATGAATAACATGAATGATGCCATCAGTTGGATTATTCAGTACATAACAATTTTAGATAGGATATAACATAAGACACGGTCAATACTAAGTGACTGCAGGGCACAAAGAACCATGCTCTAGTTTGGGCCTTTAGGAGATAATAGGAAATTTGGAAAAAGATTTTACTTGAGAAGTTTTGTGTTACTATGACCGTGGCACTTTCTTATCTCAATCCTGCTTAATTTATCTGAATTTATTATACTGGAAATATTGTGAGATTTTATTTTCCTACTAAGCAAATTGTCAGACATGGATTGGTGACCAGTAAGCAGTTGAGAAAATATGCACTAAAAAGCACAAATGAAAATGGACAGTTATGAACACTAAATTCACCATATCTTAAAAAATATATTCTATAAACTTTTTTATTCTTAATGATTATTAATGACAACATGATTTATGAATTATTTTTAATCACATTTGGCTTCTTTTTGAAAGTACAAGTAATAAATTTTAGTTCTATTTTCATTAAAGTTCACCACCCTACCATGCCTAAATAAAAAGTCTACAAGTTCTGCAATACATAAATGGTCTCAGTATTTCTCTCAATTTCTACACACAAAAAAATTACATGGTGATAAAGCAATGATGTCAATAACAATGGAGCTACAAGTGAATTCTAAAATACAGGCATCTGAACATTTGGCATCAGAGTCCTAAGACATCTTTTCATGTTTAACTAAAATCAGCAAGTCAGATAAGGGGAAAGTTTCAAACTCCCTGAAATAAATTCTCAACAGTGAAACCCAGCTGTCAACAGCAGACAGGGTCACAAGCTGGTTGGCTGAGCTGGATGTAGAAATTGAAAAATAAGCAGCTGAGTTGAAAATGAAAATGCTGTGCTTTCTGAGAGACAGAAAGACAAATATGACAGTGAAAGGATCAGGAAGTGGGATCTGAGGAAGTACTGGTTTTTACATTGTGTAGTTCTACTTCCTTCCATTCTTAACAAGGAGATATTATTAAAAATGAATGTGTCATGCCACAAAATAAGCCACAACTCTCAAGTCTCAACAAAAAGCATCACTAGATGAGATCCTTCAGCAAGGCTTACATTTTTTTTAAATAGCTGTAATGTAAACATAAAAATTCTAGTGAATTGGATATGGACAAAAAGCCACCTAAAATTTCTATTAATTGTTCAGACTATGAGAGACAAAAGGAAAAAGAAATTACATATATACAATAGATGCATTACTGCATGTTATACTTCACTGTATACATTTTATTTAATATTGTGTTCAGCAGAGTTTTCTACTGTAATCTTCAAGATACTATTTTTAATATATCTGTATGGTACACAAACTACTAATTAAAAAGCTCAAAATTAGCTAAAACAATATTTTTTGTGCATCATAAAAATCAGTTACTTTACTAAATTTATCTGTTAAAAAACATCTAAAGCTGTTTTGCCTGTGTTTAGTCTTAGAGTACCTATTAAATCAAGAATTATATGAGTAGATAACTGTGTCCTAGAAGTTTATAGTAGCTTTTTTCAAAGTTAAAGGATCATCACTTTCACTAACTTATATTAGTAAAACTAAGAATCATTTTGAATAATAACCTTATAACATTAACATCAATGGTATTTGAGTTTCATGCACGTAATAGTTTCCAAAATAGTTTCAGAACAGGAAAAATAGGGTATTTTACTAATTTTCCCTTCAATTATTTAGCATAATGATTCTGTAGTTATTATATTAATGAATTAAAAAAATGCTAACCAATGTAATGATTATATTAACATATATAAGCCAGAAGGGTGCTCTTCTGGTTAGATGGTAGTTATCAAAATTCTATTTTATACTTGCTTTCATTCTTTCATTAAAACTTTGAAGAATTGTATCCATTTAAGCAGATAAATACCAGACTATTGAATTACACATCTGCATCATTTTATTTACACCGTCACTAAAAGCAGGTAGAGGAATGGACTTCCTTTAATACATAAAAATCTATAGACAGGGCACAGTGGCTCACCTTTGTAATACCAGCCTTTTGGGAAGCCAAACAGGAGAATAACTTGAAGCCAGGATTTCAAGCCTGGGCAGCATAGTATGAACACTCTATCTATTATTAATAATAATAATTAGCCCTTGCAGGGGTCCAGCCCCAAAAGGGTCTTGGGCTTTCCTGAAGGAGAGATGGATAGATGAAAGATGAAAATATTATACTCGGACACCTGCTTCCTGAACAGATGACAATTTAATGTTAGTTAACACAGAGCTTTTATACCATTCATAAAGGGGCAAGACAAAGAAAATTCCTTCACATACATATGCTTTAAAAGTTACCACCATCTAGCGGTCTAGAAGCGACAAACAAACCAAGAACACTATCTACTTTTAGTTAATGATCCTTTATCATAAAACCAAAAATGATAGTTTCAGTTCAAAGTCCAGAATTACAGTCCTTGAAATATCTCAAGAAAGTTTCCAGGTGCAAAATTCTCCATGTAGCAGGAGTTTTTCTCTTTTGGGCTTCTATGTCCTTCAAAGCTTCATAATCACCTTTCTTGTCCAGGTGTCTTCGTTACTTTTCTTTTATCCTGTAGTGTTTATTTCTAAAGAAAACTCAAAAGAAGCTTTTAGTGATGTTTCCCAGGCCCCCAAGGTTGCTTTCTGTATTTAGTTAATTTATCATAAAAGTGTCTGATTAGTATATTATGAGTTCAGTGAAAACCCACTCTATAAACGTTAATTTAGAGTTTTAACTATTGAATTAAGTAAAAACCTTAATGATTAATCTTTATCCTAAGTCAGTGAAAACAGCGTTATAAATCACCTACATAACTCCTAGATAAGTGTTAGAACTTATAATGAATTCATAATGAACTTACTATAAACTTGTGCTTCTAAAAAACCTTATGTCTAAACACTAAACTACATAATTCTAAATCAAATAAGGAGTGAATATACTTATATCATTTTTTACTCAAGCAATATCTAGTAACTTATAACCAAGTGAAAGAAAGCATTCTTGATGTGCTTCAGAGTTTAACCCTTGCATATGTTAGAAAAGGCCAAATGGAATAGTGGGAAATGGAAAAATGCACCATGACATTTCCAGGTTAGCTGTGGGTACTTCACATAAACATGCCATTTTCTTCTTCCACGACTACACAGAATTCTTCGGCGGTACCAAACAGCAAAGGTGGAAGACAGAAGGGCCTCAGCTTCCTGGCCTTGCCCTGTGGCTGGGGGTCTTCGGCCCACCAAGACCATGTCAATCAGGTGGACCTCCAAGGCCAGCTCCCAACAAGCCTTAAACAGGGCTGGGTGGCTTAAGCATATAGTCCCAGCTACTCAAGAGGTTGAGATAGGAGGGTCACTTGAGCCCAGAAGTTTGAGGCCATGAGCTATGATCACTATACTACAGCCTGAGTGACAGAGCAATACCCTGACTCAAACAAACACACAAAATTCTAGTCTACAGCAAATGTATACAAGCTGGTACAAGAAGACAAAACATGGTTGCCTTACCTGGCCTCAACTGCAAAATTGCAAATGAGAAGACTTTTCTTTTTTTGGTCATAATGACCACTCATTAGGGAATGCCATATTAAAACCAATCTCAAAGGGAAAAAATTACAGTTCTACTTCGTCTAATAAATGCAACTAAAGTCCCTGGACAGAATTTGTGCAGTGGCTACCTGAGCAATGTGAAAGTAGAAATAACAGGAAATTTATTACAGGAAGAGTTCAAGGTACCAATTATCTTGTGATGTGCTTTATGTTTTTTTCCCTCCAATATCTTTTTACTTGGATTCAAAGGCAGTTCAAATCCATGCACTGTGTACAGATATGGATAGAAAAAATGAAAAATGGTTTGTAAGTTTTCTTATTCTGGTCCAGAATTTCAAAAAGTTGAGAATCGTCACTTAGTTTTTTCAAATCATATTAATTTTTTTTTTTTTTTTTTAATTTAGGAATGATGTCTGGCTCTGTTGCCCAGGCTAGAATGCGGTGGCATGATCACAGCTCACTGCAGCTTTGACCTCCTAAGTTCAAGTGTTCCTCCTGGCCCACTTTCCTAAGTAGCTAAGATTACAGTTGTGTGCCACCACACCTGGAAAATTGTTTCAGGGCCTTGTTGTGTTGTCCAGGCTGGTCTTGAACTCATGGCCTCAAATGATCTTCCGACGTCAGTCTCAACAATTTGCTGGCATGAGCCAATACAACTGGCCCTCAGATCAAATTTCTATACCCCAAACATTTATAACGTTATTTTCCTTAGGCATGTATGGTTTTAGTAATTCATTCTTGGGTATTTAAAATATTGTTTTAATATTTGTTATATTTTACTGTTTTTCTTTAGAGATTTAGCTCCATATATTTTAGAGAGTAACTACCAAACACTTGGTGTGTTCATCGTGTAGCTTAAGAGCAGATAAGACAAAAGCTTCATGTAAACCCCTAAATCCATTTTCCTACCTCCTACCTTGAAAACTCTCTTCTTAATTGTTTTGTATCATCTTCATGATTATTTATTCACATATATTACATTATATTTTATAACTTATTGTTTTCATTTAAAAATAAAACAGTTATGTGATAAACAAATGATTATGGTCTCTCTCTCTCATTTCAGTATGTTTAAGGTGTTCTGAGATTCTGACCATAATTGTGAGAAAACCAACTCAGTTATTATACAATAAATAATAAATTAACAAAGAGGACTTAATGAAAACAAAATTGGACTAAATTACAGGGTAAAATAATTAATTTAGGTACAAGAGGAGGACCCAACATCCATGTTGTTTATAATTGGAATTTTGAACTCCACTGGCTAGCTTGCTCTTTCTTTTTTTTTTTTTTTTTTTTTGAGTTGGAGTCTCACTCCATCGCCCAGGCCGGAGAACAGTGGCACACACGGCCACCCCAGTATCGACCTGCTGGTCTCTGGTGATACTTCCGCCTCAAGGTAACTACAGGCGCGTTCTACCACTCCCAGCTAATTTTTTTTTTTTTTTAAATTGTAGAAACGAGATCTCGCCAAGTTGCCTGGGCTGGTCTCAAATACAACCCCCCCTCGCCCCCGCTCGGGCAATCCACTCCCCTCGATCTCCCAAAAAACTGGGATTATAGACTGAACCACAGACTCCTGCCATAGCTTGCTCTTTCTCTCCTTTTTCTCTTCTTCACGCCTGCTCCCAATTCATTATTTAACTCTACTTTACTCTGTCTTGGCTTTTCTACTGCAGAGGGCTTTCTCCCTGGGATGGGCATGAATATAGACGTAGGTGATTTGTGGTTCATATGGCTACCAATATTTGCATTACCATATTTAAAATCTTGCAGTAAGTTTTATTGGTTTACCTTGTATCGGAGACAAGCTTTTGGACTTTAAACTATATTTGAGCAGGGGAATGGGAATTCTTTTTTGACCCAGTTGGGGTGGCTGTCTTACCCCTACAGCCTTAGGAGCGGGAACTGCTGTTAGAAACAGTGTAATATAAAGTCTCTGAACTATTAATATGACGCTCTGTAATATGTGTGTAAAAATTCAAATCAGTGTCTTTTTTGTACTATTTGAACTTTTAAAAAGATGTTTATCTTAGTGCCTATAGGACAAATATAATTTTAAAAATATTATTTTTAAAAAAGTTTATCTATTGATGGGCAATTCAGTTGTCTTCATTTCTTGACTACAGTGAATGATGCTGCAATCAACATAAGAATGCTGATACTTCTGCATACTG
The DNA here is from genome assembly GCF_000164805.1 of Carlito syrichta. NCBI lineage: Eukaryota > Metazoa > Chordata > Mammalia > Primates > Tarsiidae > Carlito > Carlito syrichta. The sequence goes on along the minus strand of NW_007252286.1, from coordinate 97,883 downwards.
ATTTCAGTTCTTTTGGATATGTACACAAAAGTGAGATTGCTGGATCATAAGGTAGTTTTATTTTTAGTTTTTCCAAGAAACTAACATATTGTTTTCCAAAATGGTTGTACCAAAGGAAATTATGCTAAGTTAAATAAGCCAGACACAATCAGAGAAATACCACATGATCTTTCTTACATGCAGATTCTAAAAAAGTCATGAGACTGAGAGTAAAATGATAGTTACTGGAGGCTGGTGTGAAGGGTGGATGGAGAAAGGGAAGATATTGGTCAAAAGGTACAATAAGATAGGAATAATAAGTTCTATTCTATTCTGCACAACACATTGACTGTAGTTACTGATAGTGTGTTGTATCTTTTAAAACAGCTAAAAGTAAGTATCTAAAATGGTCTCACCAAAAAGAAATGAAAACTATTTGAGATGATAGACATGTTAGTTCATCTGATTTTATCATTTTAAAATGTATACATGTATCAAAGCATCACATTGTTCTGCATAAAAATACAGTTATTATTTGTTAATTAAAATGCATTATTAAACTGGGCTTGGTGGTTCAGCCTGTAATCCTGCACCTTTGGGAGACTGAGGTGAGTGGATTGCCTGAGCCTGCGGGTTTGAGACCCACCTGGGCAACTTGACGAGATCTCATCTCAACAATAAATCAAAATGAGCCAGATGTGGTAGTGCGAGCCTGTAGTTCCAGCTACTTGGAAGGCTGAGGCAGAAGGATCGCCGGAGCCCAGCAGGTCGAGGCTGCAGTGGCCGGAAGTGGCCACTGCACTCCAGTCTGTGTGACAGAGTGAGACTCCAACTCAAAAAAAAAAAAAAAAACATTATTAAAATAAAAAAAGTATATCATTTGATTTTCTTATATATCCAAAATATTCAATCATATCACCTGTAAATCATAATAAATTTCCATGTATCAATAGTTACGCCTCTTCTACTACTGTGTATAAATTATATTATTCTGGGTATTTCTAGTAATGACAAATTCTAATAATAATGATGAAAATCTTTCATCTCATAATTTAAAAGAGAAAGTCTTCTCTTGAGATGTATTTATTATGAATTACCATTACATTTCTATATCAAAGTTCCTTTTAAGTTAGAAGCTGACATAGAATTTCATCATCTCTCATTAAAATGTATTTATGTTCTTTTTTGAACTACTGATTTTGTTTATTTCATAGAAATTACCAATTATTCAAGCCTCTTTTTATCTTAGAAACTATATCATTTTAAAATTATATGTGTAATATATATTTGAATTTGAATCACTTTTTATTATATTAATTTATGTATATATTTATTTCTTATGCATTTCTGTGATTTTACACTTTTTGACACTCATCTTTGCATTTTATTTTTGTCATAAATTTTAACATTATATTTATAAATGTATTGAATTTAATTTATTAATTTCTGATATTAGGACTTTACCAACTTAAAAAAATGAGCCAAGATTTGTTTTTGTTTTGTTTATTTGTTTTGTTTGTTTGTTTTTTGGTTCCCAAATGATTTGCCCTTCATTTGATTCATTTTTTTTCATTAGTGATCTTTGGCTTTCACATCTTCTCAAACATTTTCTTAAATCAGTTCAAATAATCATGCTCATCCTTTATTTTCAAGATGCTTCATAAAACTGTTATATACCAAATTCTATGTTATCATTCAAAATTAGAATAAAATGCCATATTCATATAATATTTTATGCTAATTTAAGATAATGATGTTGAATATCTGAATGTCAATGGAATGTACATGGTAATCAGTTTAAATTAATAATTTCTTTAGGAACATCTTTACATCAGATCAAGTATTTCTGAAACTGCATTTGTGAAAGGGAAGTTGCACTGAAGCTCTGCAGAAATGTCTAGATTCATAATTCAGGAGGGCACTAGGTAGTCAGATCTTTCAATTCCTTAAGCAATATGTTATTGAAACCAAGATCTCAAAACTCTTTTTATCAAGATTTCAGAGATTTAATACACCTATAGAATCATACACATTATTATAAAGAATTAAAAATAAGCGGAAGAAAGCCTTCTCTTCTTCCTGAAAGTAAAAGTTCATATCCAGTATCATATAACCTGTTTATAATAATATGAAATGTTTTCAAAATATTTACCAAGTAATATTGTATTTGCTGGTTTTAAAACTGTGCACATTTTAAAAAAGGTATCCTTCCATTTTCTGAAATGTAGGATATGTATACTTATAATGAAAAAAATTCCCTTAAAACCTCAAACTTTTCACTGTTTAGAAATTACATTGCAATTTTTTCATTTACATTTGCAAAGTTTTACTTCTTATGATATATTTTCCACTAGTGACATTGAAACATATTGCCTACAATGGGGTATTAGTAATATATCTTTACAATTCTAGTGAATATTTCTAGACATAACTTTTTTCTTCATGATAACTTACATGGTTTACTATATAATGTTAGTTCTATTTCTTTGTAACATATTTTCATTTACAAATCATACAGGTACTTTTAGTACATAATTTTCTCTTAGGCTTTTAACTGTTAATGCTCTGCTGAAGAAAAGGTTTTCCCACTAAACAGGAAATTTATGTAGTGTACGCATAGTAATTGCAAATGACAAGCTAAAACAATGATATTAGTGTTTCTAATTTTTAAGTGTTTGACAAAAATTTGAAAAGTTTTTTAATAAAAACCATAGAACATTGTTAAATTAGAAACACAATTAATACTCTGCAGAACTTAATTAACTTTTATTGCAGTTTATGCCTAAGACAGTACATTTTATTAAAAGTATTACTTGTATTTATTCCACTCTGAAATAATTAATGGTACTTTTCATAACAAAATACAGAAGCCTGAAAAATATTAAATATAGTTTAAGTATTTTTTTTCCTAAATCTTTGCTAAGTATCTACATTTGCAGAAATACTGAGGGTGCCAAAAAATGTATACACATTTTAAGAAAGGAAAAAACTATTAAAATTGTATGTACCGATAACGATAGATGAATACAAGTCCTGTTTGACTTCCACATTTACAAGAGGTGCTCAAAGTGATTACTATCAGTGTCCAGACACTTCTGATTACAGTGAACTACCGCAGGACTCGTTACTTTGTGAGGCATTGCGGACATTCCCTTGTGCACATCACACATAGTACCATGTGTCTCAAGTCGATCACTAATGCATGCAACTATTAGGCATGTTGGAGGTTCTCCATGCCTCCATTGTCATTGTACTTCCACAACGTTCTCAAATTTCAAATATCACTTCAAAATAGTCTTGCACTCCTTGAATGACAACTGTGCTTCCACCATTTTCTTTGACTCTCTTGCCTGTTGTGTGGTGACGCTAACCATCTAAAAGATTAATGCCATCTTTTGAGTGAACATCACACCACACATTACTACCATAATTCAATTCAACTTTCAAAAGTAATACATAGATAACATCTCTTAATTTGTGTATACATTTATTGGCACCCCCTGTATAACACAGTCAAGAACTATATATCCATTTTCAAAGCAGACATTTGCTATTATGTAAATAAATTGTTTTCCTCTCTCTAAAGTTCACCCAAGGATACTGTGTTTCCTTTGTTCTTCATCCTTTGTTCTTTTAGCATTATGTGACACATAATGATTTGCCTTTAGTATGTGTTCATGTTTATAACACTGTCAAAGAGAGGATTCACATTAAATGTGATTTTAAAACAGCCCATAGCTGGAGAGATGATCTTTGAGAGACTACAGTAGATAGTCTTCAGGTTAGTGTTTAACTCACTTCCAAGCTCAGCAATTACTTTTAAGTTTTCATTTGACACTTAAAGAGCAGCCTAATTTGCATTTGAATGAGACTACTTGTAATGTGGCAAATGAAATGAAAAATGATTGATGCTTGTTTCAAACTATAGAATTCTTTCTCACCAGGGTAGAAGTTGCATTATTTGAAGCCACTGCAGAGTCCGCACTAGGGTAATGCCTTGGAACCCTTGGAATGGGACTGCTACTAGAACCCCAGAACAGTGGAGTCACTGGCAGCATGCAAGGCCTGCCTGGGAAAAATCAGGCACTGGGCCTTAAAATCTAGAACAGCTATGTAGGCTGCACTCAGCAAAGTCATAGGGACAGAACTGACTGAGGACATCAGGGCCCAAACCCCACCTTAGCATGTTCAGAAGTTGGCACACAGAGTCAAAAGAGATTATTCTCTACCTTTAAGATTGAACGTATGCCCTGCTAGATTTTGGATTTTCTTGGGGCATGTTACTCCTTTCTTTTTTGCCTACTTCCCCCTTTTGGAGCAGGAACTTCTGCCCTTATGCCTGCATAGCCATTGAATTTTGGAAGCAGATAACGAGTTTGGATTTCACAGGCTCACAGATGAGTCTCTAGACCTTGGACTTTTAAATTGGTGATGAAACAAGTTAAAACTTTGTGACTATGAACTGGAATAAAAGCATTGGTATATCAGAAGTATATGATTTTGGGGGAATCAAGGACAAAATGATATGGTTTAAATATTTGTCCTCTTCAATATTCATGTTAAAATAGAATTCCTAATGCTGTATGAGAAATGGAGCCATTAAAAGGTGATTGGGATTAATCCATTTACAAATTAATGAATTATGGGTCATTTGTGACATTACCTTTTTAACTTCTAATTGTCTTTATTTGAACTAACTCTCTCTCTCTGTCTCTCGTAAATCTGGTCTGGGGCCTGTGGATCTAATTTATCCTTTCAAAGAACCAGTTTTTTGTCTTGTTGATCCTTTTTATGATTATTTTGATCTCTATTTCTTTCAACCATGACTTAATCTTAATAATATTTATGTTTTATACTAATTCTAGGATGGAATTGTTCTTGATTTTCCAGTTTCTTGAGGTGTGATATTAGGCTGTTTACTTAAGATCTCTCTATTTTCTTGATATGTGCATGCAATGCTATAAAATTCCCTTTCAGCACTGCTTTCATGGTATCCCAGAATTGGTATGTTTTGCTTTTGTTTTCAGGAATCTTTTTATGTCTGCCTTGATTTATGTGTTAACCCAAAAGTCATTCAGAAGTATGTTGTTTAAATTTAATGTATTTGTGTATTTGCGGGGGATTCCTGTTGGTGATGATATTTATTTTTTCCCCCTATGGTCTGACAAGATGCTTATTATAATTTTAACCTTTTGAAATTTGTTCATGCTTGATTTTTGTCCAAGTATATGGTCCATCTTGGAGTATGTTCCATATGCTAATGAGAAGAATGTATATTTTGTGGTTGTTGGAGGAAGTGTTCTGAAGATACCTATTAGACCCAATCAGTTGACTGTTGAGTTCAGGCTCTGGATTTCCTTGTTAGATTTTGCCTTAATGATTTACCTAAGGCTGCTAGCAGGATATTAAAGTCTCTGTTTATAAATGTATGGCTATGTCCTCTCTTAGTTTAGTAGGCAATTGCTTTAGGCTCCTATTTAGATGCATATATATTTGAGATGAATATATCTTGCTGATGGATTGAGCCTTTTATAATTATGTAGTATCTTTCAGTGTTTTTTTTTTAACATTTTTATTGACTTAATGTCTGTTTTGTGTAATATAAGAAAGCTACTCTTGCTCTTTTTTCCTTTCCATTTGCCTAGAAGATGTTTCTTTCGGTCTTTGGGAGTTATTTGCTGTAAGATGGGTTTCCTGAAGGCAACAGAAAGTTGGATCATGTTTCTTTATGCAATTTTCTACTCCATGTCTTTTGATAGGAACACTCAGTCCATTCATGCTTTAATTTAATTATTGTATGTGATGGGGTTATTCCTGTAATATTGCTGTTAAGAGGTTGCTTTGTTTTTTAGGTTTTATGGTTTATTTGCATGATCTGTTAACTCTGTGCTTGCCTGTGATTTAGTGATAGATGGAGCTGTTCCTTCATTTCCATGCTGAGACCTTTCTTAAGCACCTCCTGAAGGGCTGGTCTGGAAATAGCATATTCTCTTAGAGATCAGATGTCTGGAAATAATTTTTATTCTCTTTCATTAATAAAGCTTAGCTTGGCAAGGTAGGAAATTCTTGACTGGAATTACTTTTCTTTAGAATGTTGAAGATGAGACCTCAGTCCCTTCTGGCTTGAAGGTTTTCTGTTGAGATGCCTGTTGCAAATCTGATGAGTCTTCCCCAGTAGGTGGTCTATCTCTTCTCACTAGTTTCCATTAAGATTTTTTCTTTCATGCTTACTTTATGGAAACAAATTATTATGTATATTGGGTGTGACCTTCTCAAGCAGTGGAAGCAAATGCTGAGTCTTATTTTCCTGTACATGTCATTTCCCACATGCAGAGGCTGCTCTTTTTTTCCAGTGGGCACAGATGGGGAGAGAGCATCCTTGCTCCAAAGCTGGCTGCCTGTTCTCTCTCCTCTATATTCTTTCTGTGTCCCAATAATCCTCTGTGAGTTGTGGGGTATGCTCTCCATCTCAGCGTGCTCTGGCTGCTGGGGGTCTTCAGCTGCTGGGACTCTTTTCCATGGTTTGCTCTGTGAGAAAGGCACTATGTGACTCTTGGTGGCCATCTTGAATCCCCCTCTGATGAGTGCCCTTTGGATTATATGTCCTGTTTAGATGCCAAATATTGTCTTGTCTTCCTCTAAAAAACATAACAAATTGCACCTTAGGGGTAGTTTTTAAAATATTTGAGAAAACATCATTGGTAACTCATATGTTCAGAAGGTTACTATATGTGGTAACTCACATAATTCAGGTGACTGGATAGTTTTTTCCAAAATAAGGTTTCTTTCATTACTTGGATGATCTTCCCAGAGAGATAATCAACTTGTTATTTACATAGGCATACTATGTGGGAAGTTTTACCTATCTTGTTAGATATTTAGTTAGAAAAGATGGAATAAAATGTGCCCCTAACTTTTCCTGAAATAATTAATTTTATTATCTGAATACTGAAAGGCAATCAGGTTTGCTTCAGCTCATTGTCCATGATTTCTATGGATGACAGAATTCTCTGAGAATTTCTTCTTCCAAGTCAAGACAGAATTTGTGCTAATAAATGCTCAGAATAATCAACACAGAAACTTAAGAAAATTTTCATAACTTATTAATGGTTAAGTGACATTTTTGGTTAATGACATCTGAAACTCTGATGGGCATGCCTGAAGCCAGTGTTGCAGACTGGGAAATAAGGTCTTTCAAAGATATAATTCTTATTCAAATTATGTTCATTTGCTAGTGTTTGTTCTAGGTTAATTCAAAGAAAGATAGCCTATGAATTATACATATAATTACTTGTATAACTATAACTACATAGTATTATATATATAATTTTATTCCTGTGTAATTATATATTAGTATATTAAATTATACATACTATAAATATAACATACTACATATGCATATATAACTGTAATTACATGTGTATGTTCATATACATATATGTGTATAGAAAACTATACATATACCTGTAAATATATTTAAGTCAATTCTGGTTGTGTTTTTGTGCAGCTGAGTTACTATTATATTTATAAGTTCCTCAAAATCTGCTTGTAGAAATGCTATCATTTCAAAAAAGTATATATACTTGTTTCTTCCAGAAGGAGAGAGGGTGTTTCTGACTGAGATCTCTCAGAAAGACTACCCATTGAACAGTCTTTCTTAATTCTGACATAATGTACAAAATAAATTGGAAAACAAAAATTATTGTATTAATTGTAAGGTGTTAGTTTTTTTTGTATTTTTTTTGAGTGGAAGTCTCACTCTGTCACCCAGACTGGAGTGCAGTGGCCGCTTCCGGCCACCGCAGCCTCGACCTGCTGGGCTCCGGCGATCCTTCCGCCTCAGCCTTCCAAGTAGCCGGAATTACAGGCATGCGCTACCACGCCCGGCTGATTTTTTGATTTATTGTAGAGATGAGGTCTCGCTGCCCAGGCGGGTCTCGAACCCGCGGGCTCAGGCAATCCACTCACCTCAGCCTCCCAAAGGCGTGGGATTACAGGCTGAGCCACTGAGCCCGGCTAAGGTGTTAGTTTTAAACTAAATTTCTTAACATGAAAATGACTATCAAAATGTGTGTAACTAGAATTTTGACTAAAAAAGGTCACTTGGGTCAGGACTTGGTAGCTCACACCTGTAATCTCATCACTTTGGGAGGCTCAGGATAAAGGATTGCTTGAGCCTTAAAGTTTGAGACCAGCCTGGTAAACATAACCAGACCTCATAGCTCCAAACATTCAAATAATTAAGCTGGGATTTGTGGTGTGTACCTGTAGCCCCAGATACTTGGGAGGCTGAGATGGGAAGATCACTTGTGCCCAGGAGTTTGAGGTTATAGTGAGCCATTATGTCACCATTACTCAGCCTAGGCAAAAGAGTGAGATTTTTGACTTAAAAAAAAAATCACTTGTATTCTAAGAATCAGTTGATTTGACAGTATTCTATCACGACCTCTCATTTGATCATTTACAACTCCCTCCCACATAAAATACTACATATTTATGTGTGTTTGTTTGTGTATGTACAATCTAGCCCTTTCTTCCTCACCCTCATGTTTATATCCTTTTAATTTTTCCTTTTACAAAGTAATAACTTTGTTCCTATAATTACTTAGAGATTTTAGCTCCCTTCTTTGGCTTTATCTTTAATTTTTGCAAAATAACACAGTTAAAGTAATTTTATGTAGTGTTTTTATTATGATAGTGTGATCTTTAATGGTCTAAGTGTAGAGATCTTTTATACTAGACATAAGTAACTAATGGTAAGTCTCAAGTGACCAGGCAGGCTAAACTCCAGTTCAAATTATTCAATTCAGAATGTCTTCACTTGAATGATAATAGAAGTATGAAAGTAGTGATTTGATATTTTTATGGCTAGAAATAAAGCATAAGTACTTGTAAAATGACTGGTATGCAGTAAGAATTTAATTGTAGCTAGTTACTTTATCACTGATGCTAAATAATGTTTTTTGAATGCACTAACAGAAATCAACCATAAAGACAGCATCATAGACTAGAAATTTATCATAGAGAATACATTTGTGGCTTAGAAAACATAGTAGAGACATAGATTTCCCATATGGTAGGGAAATGATTCTAGACTAAAGCATCATTTTCATTTCTCATGCCCTTTCTGCCTGGCAAAAGCAAATTTTCTGATTGTTCAGATGGCTATCCACATTTCACATCAGATGAATATTGAATAAAAATGTAAAAATACCATCTATCAGACTGCAGCTCTGGATATTTGCACTTATGAAAGTATACTGAAGCATCCTGACTAAATAAGCAAAAATTAGACATTGTTTTGATTGTTCTGGTCAAATTTCTCACAGCACTTTTGCTTTGCCTTCCATGCCAATAATTGTGTTTTTTATTTGGTACATATTTTCATTACTGACAAAATGTCAGATAGTTACAGCAGAAAAATGAGAGAAGAAAAGACATACATTTTACTGAAATTTTAATGACACAGGACTATAATAAACTGAACATTAGTTATATTAAATTGTAATTATTTAAAGAGATTAAAACACAAAAATAAAGAAAAATTCAAAAATGCTATTTGATGTTGTTCCACATAAACAAATGCTGTATTCTAAACAAAATGTTCTATATTAAAATATTAGTTAACGTAATGCTTCTTAATTCTTAAATTAAATATAATGCTAATTGTATCACAGTTTAATTTCCTTTCTTGATAAAAAAGAATGTGCAATTTGTATGCACTTAATGGATTGACTATTGTTTTATTTATCAAGCTCATATGAAATCACTGAAGTTATTTTCTAAACTTAAGCACAGCTAAGATTGGGTAGAAATATACCTTGCTGTTTTAATTAAAGTACTTCATGTTCTTCCTGAGCTGTGTATTGACATTCATATGCAGAGGAGCAGTATGCGGAAGAGATATTGACAGAATGTTTGGTTGAAGTTTAGAATTTCTTGTCATGTTTTCTGTGTTTCTGCATGTAGTGGATTTTGGAAATGATTTATGAGTCATGTGCAAAATTTCTTAATGTTGAAATTACCACTGTAAGAATTCACAGTCTGACTTGCTTACTGATGTCATCTGTGAGTTCAGGATTGTACCACAAAAGAAATTGAATATAAGTTACTTGGGTTTTGTAATACTTTCAATATTTAAAAGGAATTTTATCATTGTTTAGTTTTATCTTTAGGGTTATTCTGTCTAGGTACTGAAGCTATCCCTTTTGCTATTGGTAAAGTAATGTGTGGTAGTTGGAGGTTGTTGATATATTTTTTAATGTAATAATTTTGAGGTTTCTGTTTGATTGAGGAACCACAGGTAGGTACCCAATATTTCCTTGTAGAAAATGAATTTCTCTCTGGGAAAAAAATTATTTTCTTTCAGAAAGCATTTCACAGATTCCCATTGACTTCTGCAATTACTTATTTTGCAATATGTATACTATACTACTTCATGAATGCTATTAATTTTTACACTGTACTAAGATAAAGTTTTATTGTTGGCTTTTCAAGAAGCAAGCAAAACAATCAAAAAAATTTTTAAACACCCAAATCATCTGAGAAAAAAGCATGTTCTTGAGGCTAAACTCTATTGAGTAGGGGAAATCTAGAGGTATTGCTCACAGAAAATGCCTATCCTTTATTTTTGACCAAAAGGGTCAAAGTTGCCTAGAAAATATGTAATTCAGGGTAGGTGTTAGGATGGCAATTTACATCAGAATAAAAGCCAAGTTACAGAAAGACTATACACACGAAATGTAGTTTCATGACTGTGTTAACACCTTGGGAAAATGGCTGAAGATATCATTGGCAACATATGAATTGAAACAGACTTTGCAATACTGAGAGAAAAGTTGATATGGTAAAATAATATATCTGCATTTTTAAGAGTCTTTATTTTAGAGTTCCATTTTTCTCTGCATTTTTTTATTAAATTGCTCAATAATTATGTATTCAGTCCTCCTCCATGCAAAGTCAATTATAAAAATTATGACTGCATCATAAAGTGGACAGAACTGCCTGCTTTAATGAATTTTTTTTTACAATTATAGCTATATTCTAAATGTTGCAAACCCTTCCAGCTGTGGTAGTTGTATTAGAAGAGGCTTTTTTAAAAATTTCTGAATGACTAGAGTAATAATCACAAAGATAAAAAGAGAAGAGATATGTGGTGAGGAATAAGTCAGATACTTTTTCCTTGATTGACTGAGATATTTACCAGTTAAAAATCTTATTTTAGAAATTTAGGGGTGGGGGTAAAAGAACATCAGTAAGGGAACCTGATCTCAAACCAGGCAAAGTGAGAACAAAAGGAGGCCCAAACTTTACTTGTATAATTACCACTTGTGTCCTGAATTGTACCCCAAATCTTTAAAATGATAAAGAAAATTTAAAAATAAAAAAAGAAATTTATTCTATGTCCTCCTGCAAAGAAAAATTCCATTTGTTCCCCTGAAAAACAAATTTAGTTTCTAATCCATGAATTGCCTGCTTTTTTCCCAAACATTAACCAGAATTTTCATAAATATCAGACACACATAAAAAATTAATAAAATATCAAATGCTTATATAGATACATATATATGCACATACACATATGTGTGTATACTTGTTGAGTTTGATTCTTTAATCTGGCAAGATTTCATGATATAGTAGCCATTTTGTGAAAGTTATATCATTTGTTTGATTGGTATATTTGTCGTATCACATAAAAACTTTAACACAGCCTCAGATATATAGATGTTTCTTGATACATATATAGTCTTAATAATCTTGAAACTCACTTATGCTTAAAATAATGATTCTAGGTGACAGTAATAGTCCACATGAGTATTTGGTATTTATTTGGTATTTGGTATTTATTTGAGTTCAATTTATTTGGGTTCAGTTACCACAAACTTAACTGCTTAAGCAGCATCCATATATTAGTTCACAGTTCTGTCAGTCAGAAGTGCAGGTACAATGTCACTGAATTCTCATTTTACAGTCTCAGAAGACCAAAATCAAGGCATCATCCAGCCTGTGAATTCATCTAAAGCTTATGGCCTTCTTCCAAGTTTATTGATCTTGGTCATATTTATTTTCTTTGATTGTTGAATGAAAATCTCCATTTCTTCACTGTCTGTCAGCCAGGCACTGCCTGAGTTCTGAGAGGCCACCTATAATCTTGGCCACATGACAATTTTTATTTCAAAGTCAACAATGAGAAAAATTATTTATGCTAATTTCTTCTTATACTTAGAATGTTTTTCATGAGGAACATCTCCACAAATTTTTGGGTTCACAAGATTAAATCAGATCCTTCCTGAATATTTCCTACAACCGTGTTGTATATATCGAGGAGTAGGAATCATGATGATACGATGAGATGTTCACATACAAAAACATTGGTATTTATTTTTATTTGAGGGCTATTTTTAATTCTATATTTTTAAAATCTGAGAGCAAAGTGCAAAAAACTGTATGTCAATTATTTTAAATCTTTAGGTCTGCTGAAATAAATGAGTTATACTTAACTCTTGCCTTCAAGGAACTTATGGCATTGCAGGCAAAAGTGCATCTTGTAACAAAAACTAGGCAATATAAAGGAAGTGCAGACCTGTCAAGGACAACCTGGGAAAGCATTAAAAAGGAGGGGTAATTTGACTCAGACATTAGAACAAGTAGAGAAAAGAGGAAATAAAAAGACGATGGCATTTATTAAATCCACCTAAAATGTTTAGAATCAGAGTTTTGGGAAATCCCACAGCTATCTTAATGACATGGTGCTTTGGGAAAACTCTCCTAGACAGAGTTTTTCCTTCTGCTGTCACACAATCGTTAAAACTTGAGAAGACTTCTGTGACTGAATGTGGGGGTTTCTCTCCCTACCACCAATCAGCAGACACCAGTTGGTTGTCTCCCAATCCAATTGCAACACTATCTACCTGGAGATAGAGTCACATCTCACAGAATGAGGACTCAGTCCCATAAGTCTGCCCCCATCCCCATAGATACCAGTGGCAAGTCCAGACCTCCAGAACTTCTGATCCACTTGTTTCAAGTTGAAGTTCCCACACCCTCCTATTTGGGTTCAATTAATTTGAAGAAACAGCACAGATAACTCAAGGAAACATTTACAACTTTATTATAACAGATATTGCAAAGGGTACAGATAAAGAGACACACAGAACCAAGATGGGGGAGAAGATACAGAGTTTCCATGGCCTCCCTGGGTGCACCACCTCCAGGAGCCTCCACATGTTCAGCTAACAGGGAGATCCTGAATCCAGTTCTCTTGAGGTTTTTGGTTTGTTTGTTTGCTTTTTTTTTTTTTTTTTTCCTTTTTTTTGACTTTTAATTTTTTTATTTTAAAACTTTGGGGTATGATTCAGTGTTAGGATATAGATATTCATTATCTATAATTTTGGGGTTCACAAGATTAAATCAGATCCTTCCTGAATATACTACGATAAACATACATGTGCAGGTACCCTTGTTGTTGAGGTGTGCCCCCCTTCCCCAGGCAGATATCAACTACTGTCAATCCCACCTCCCCCCGCCCCCCTGCTACTGGCTACTGTCAATCCTTTTCTTATAGTATTGTGATAGCTGTTCAAGGTCCACTTATGAGTGAGAACATGTGATACTCACTTCTTTGTTTCTGTGAAAGATCACTCAGCATTATTGACTCTAAGTCCATTCAGGTTGCTGCGAAGTTCATGATTTTGTTCTTTTTTATGGCTGCTTAATATTCCATTGTGTATATGTACCACATTTTTTTAAGTCCAGTCCTCTTTTGATGGGCAGCATAGTTGGTTCCACGTTCTTGCTATTGTGAACAATACTACGATAAACATACATGTGCAGGTATCTTTTTTTATAGAGTGGTTTGGGGTCTTTTGAGTATATTCCCAGTAGGAGGATTGCAGGGTCATATGGAAGGTTTATTCTTAGAACTTTTAGGAATCATCACACTGTTTTCCACAGAGGCTGTACTAGTTTACACTCCCACCAACAGTGTAGAAGTGTTCCCTTTTCGCCACATCCTTTCTAGCATCTGTTCTTTTTTGGGTTATTGATGATGGCCATTCTGACTGGAGTTAGGTGGTATCTCCAGTAGTTTTAATTGGCATTTCTTTGATGACTAGTGAGGCTGAACATTTTTTCAAATAACTGTTGGCTGCTCATACATCTTCTTTTGAGAACTGTTTGTTCATATTTTTGCCCACTTTGTAAAAGGGCTGTTTGTTTGTTTTCTTTTCAGCACATTTGAGTTCCTTGTAAATTCCAGATGTTAGGCCTTTGTCAGACATACAGTTGGCAAATATTTTTTTCCCGTTCTGTGGGATGTTTCCCTACTTTCCTGATGGTTTCTTTGGTTTTGCAGAAGCTTGTAAGTTTGATAAGGTCCCATTTGTTATCTCTATGAGGTCTCTATGTTATCTCTTAAGGCATGGGCACTTGGGGTTTTGATCAGGAATTGATTGTCAGTTCAAATTTTCTTAAGGGTGTCTCCTGCATTTTCTAAGGTTCTTATAGTTTGAGGTTTTACATTTAGGTCTCTGATCCATTTAGAGTTAATTTTTGTGTATAGGTATATGTTGGCGTCCTGATTCAATCTTCTGCATGTGGTCTGCCAGTTTTTCCAGCATCATTTCCTCAATAGGTTCTCCTCTCCTCAGTGGTTGTTGATGGAGGGTTTCTCAAAGATGAGCTGATTCAGAAATTGAGGTTTTGCTTCTGGGATCTCAATTCTATTCCATTGGTCTCTATGCCTGTTCTTGCAACAATGCCAGGATGTTTTGATTATTGTAATAAAGTTTAAAGTCTGGGAAGGTGATACCTCCTGCTTTGTGTTTTCTGCTGAGGATTGTTTTGGCTGTCCATGGTTGTTTATGTTTCCATATGAATTCCTGTATTGTTATTGTAGGTCTGAGAAGAATGTTGCTGGTAATTTACGTTAAATCTGTAGATTGCCTTAGGTCGAATGGACATCTTAACAATGTTGAGTCTACAAATCCATGAGCACAGAATATTTTTCCACTTGTTTGTGTCATCTTTGATTTCTTTGAGCAGTGTTGTGTTGTTTTCATTGTAAAGCTATTCCACGTCTCTGATTAGGAAGATGCCAATGTACTTCATTTTGTGTTTGTGTGTGGTTTTGTGAATGGGATTGTGCTTTCTATTTGGGTTTCTGTTTATTTGTTATTGGTGTATAGAAATGCAATTGTCTTTTGCACATTCATTTTATACTCTGAGACTTTGCCAAAGTCCTTTATCAGTGCAAGAAGGTTTTTGACAGACTCTGTTGGGTTTTCAACATGACTCATGTCGTCTGCAAAGAGGGATAACTTGATTTCCTCTTTTCCTATTTGGATTCCCCTGATCGCCTTTTCTTCTCTAATTGCTTTAGCTAGGACTTTCAAAACTATGTTGAACAGGAGGGGTGAGAGTGGGCATCCCTGTCTTGTTCAAGTTTTCAGGGGTAATGGTTCCAATTTCTGTTCTGTTTAGGAGTATCTGACTGTGGGTTTCTCGTAGATGGCTCTTACTATTTTGACGTATGTTCCATCTATGCCTAGATGTTCGAGGGTTTTTACCAGAAGGGGTGTTGGATTTTATCAAAATCTTTTTCTGCATCTAATGATATAATCATATGGCTTTTGTGTTTACATCTGTTGATGTATTTAATTACATTTAAGGTCTTACTAATGTTGAACCAGCCTTGCATCCTGGGGATGAAACCTATTTGGTCATGGTTGATTTTTTATGTGTTGTTGAATCTGGTTTGCTAGGATCTTGTTGAGAATTTTAGCATCTATGTTCACCAAGTATGATATACCTGTATAATATACCTGTAGTTCACTTTCTTTCTTGGATCTTTACCTGGCTTGGGTATCAATGTGATGTTAGCTTCATAAATGATTTGGGGAGAGTTCCATCTTTCTCAATTGCCTGGAATACTTTCAAAAGAATTGGTATCAGTTTCTCCTTGTATGTTTTGTAGAATTCTGCTGAAAAACCGTCTGGTCCAGAGCTTTTTTTTTTTTGTAGGTAGTTCTCTTATGACATAGTCAATTTTCTGGATTGTTATTGGTCCCTTTGGAGTCTTGATTTCTTCTTGTTTCAACCTGAGAAGGTTGTGTTATGTAAGAAAGTCCTCTATTTCTTTTAGATTTTCAAGTTTGTTTCCATACAACTGTACATAGTTGTCTTTGATTATCTTTTGTATTTCTTCAGGGTCTGTTGTGACTTAATCCTTTGTGTTTTGGATTGTGTTTATTTGGGTTTTTTTCTCTTTTATTCTTGGTCAGTCTAGCTAGGGGACCATAAATCTTGCTTATCCTTTCAAAGAACCAACTTTTTATTTCACTGATTACTTTTATTATCTTTTTGTCCTCTGTGTCCCAGATTTGGACTTTCATTTTGGTGATCTGGTTTCTTCTGCTGAAGTTAGGGTTTTGGTGGTCTCACTTTTCCAGCCTCCTTAGGTGTTTTGTTAGGCTGTTAACTTGTGACCTATCCATTTTCTTCATGTGTGTTTGTAGTAATATAAATTCCCCTCTTACACTGTTTACATGGCATTCCAGAGGTTTTAGTAAGATGCTTCTTCATTTTCATTTGTTTTCAGATAGCTTTTAATATGTTTGGATTTCTTTGTTGACCCAGAAATTGCTTAGTATCGTGCGGTTTGGTGTTCATGTCTTTGTGGGTTTTGAGGGGACTTTGTTGGTGTTGATATTTTTTTTCCACTGTGGTCTTAGAAGGTGCATGGCAGAATTTCAATGTTATGAAATTTATTTATGCTTTATTTATGGCCTAGGATGTGTTTGAACTTAGAGTACATTCTATGTGGTATATTCTGTGGTCGTTGGGTGGAGTGTTCTGTAGGTATCAATTAAGTTCATTTGGTCAAGAGTCACATAGAGGTACCAGATCTTCTTGCTGATTTTTTGTCTTGATGATCTGTCTAGGGTTTTGAATGGGGTATTAAAGTCCCCAGCTATGATAGTGTTAGAGTCAATATCTTTTTTCAGCTTACCTAGAAGCTGCTTTATGAAAGTTGGTGCACCTATGTTGGGTACATATATGTTTAGGGTGGATATTTCTTGTTGATGGATTGAAACTTTTATCATTATGTAGTGATCCTCTGTAGCTTTTAAATTTTTTGATAACTTAAAGGGTATCTTGTCTGATATTAAGATCACAACTCCTACTTTCTTTTGTGTTCTGTTCACCTGAAATTTTGCTTCCCATCCTCTAATTTTGAGTCTGTGAGTGTTCTTTCTGGTAAGATGAATCTCTTGGAGGCAATAAACTGTTGTTTCATGATATTTTATCCATTTTGCCTTTCTACATCTTTTCATTGGTGTATTTAGTCCATTCACATTCAGGCTAATTATTGAAATGTGAGAGTTTATCCCTGTCGTGAGGTTCTTATAGGGTTGTTACTGTTCCTTTTTGTCTGTTGTTTTTCCTTTGACTTTTGGGTTGATCCATGTGTGTTTTCAGTCTTTTTCCTGCACTCTTGTGAAGAACATTGTCATTCTCTTTTCCCTTTCTTCTGTGTTTAATACTTTCTTAAGTGTTTCTTGTAGAGCTGGTCTAGAGATATCATAAGTTCTTAGGGATTGAATGTCTGGGAAAGATTTTAATTCTCCCTCACTGATGACGCTTAGCTTAGCTGGGTATGTTATTTTTGGTTGAAATTGTTTATCTCTGAGCTCAGATAACTCATGGAAACACATTTACAACTTTATTACAACAGATATTGCAAAGGATACAGATAAAGAGACACATAGGGTCAAAAATATGCAAAGGGACACAGAGCTTCCATGACTTTCCTGGGTACACCACCCTCCAAGAGCCTCTACATGTTCAACTAACAGGAGGATCCTGAATCCAGTTCTCTTAAGGTTTTATGGGAGCTTCATGACATCAATATTCCTTCACCCACTGCATAGGGCAGAATCTTCTCTTGGGAGGATATTAAGACCTGTAAACAGATTGTTAGAAAGATCAGAGTTCTAGCTTAGAGCAGATGAAATGAGGGTAGAAGCTCTGAGAGATTCTGTTTCTGAGGTCTGCCCCAAGGATTGACACACTCAACATTGTGTCAAAAGATGGCTGCAATGAATATGGGTGTTCTGAACCATGATTCATGGAAGAAAAACATTATCTATAGCATAACCCCATAATTTGCCACACACATACATTTCTTGTACTTGCAACTAAAGAATTATTGAAACAATGCTAGTATAGATAGACCCTTTGTTTTCTTCCTTTAATTTTTATCTTCTAATTTTTAATATGATTCATGAAAACATGAAAAATCTGACATCTTTCTCTATCTTGTTTCTCTTTCATGTGTCCTGTACAAGGGATATCCCCAAAACACAAAATTTGCTTCTAAAAAATTGTGTATTTATTCTTACATGTTTAAACTTCAGTCACCTTCAAAGTACACTCTGCTTGAAGCAATACACCTATCAAGGTACTTTTTCCACTTCTCAAAACAGTTTTTGAACTTGTCCATTTTGATGCCTTTTCCTGCTTCTGCCATATTTTTGTTTCACCTCTTCCACGTTCACTGGCAAAACATTTCCCTTTGAGGACTTTTTTCATTCAAGATAACATTAAAAAAGTCATTCAGGGGGACATTGGGTGAATAGGGAGGGTAGTACACAGGGGTCATGCTATTTTTGGTCAAAAACTGCTGAACGCTCAGCATGACATTTGACAGATGTTAAATCACTTATCATGAAATAGGCAAATATGTTGAAAGACTCTCAAAAAAAAAAAAAAAATCACTGAAGCTGAATCCAGCCTCTCACAACAGCACTTGGTACACTGATGCTGATGGTTTTCTAGAACACTTAGTGGGGTAAGCCTGTACTACAAAGGGACTCATCCTACAAAAAACAATTGTGTGGTGTTTTGGGGGGTTCCCTCCTCATACCTTGTTTTCTGTACACCTGACACTTTTTATTTCTCAACAATATCATTTTCTTTCAATGCGGGGCCTTTGAACATATCCATTTTTCTTCCTGAAATATTTTTCATATATCTTCTGTCACCATGCCAGTCAATTCTTACTTATTCTTTATATGGATTTAATAATTGAGGCATAACAGCTAATGATTGTTTTCCTGGTTGAGGGTTAAATTCTCTGCTTTGGTATTCAACTGAAAATAATTGTGTTTTTATTATTTGAATATGTAAATAAAAAAGAGATCATCTATTTTTCTTCTTTAGTAAAATATTTCTAGAATGAAGTAAAGTTTCAAAACCTATTTATTTAATAGATTAAGGCATTCATGAACAGATAAATGAACACATTTTATCTAGTAAAATTTAGCTACCTAGTGTTGCATACCAAGAAAGTGATTGCTTGGTTTTGTTCAGTGTTTTGTTGTTGTTAGCCAATTTAACAGATGGTTATAGAGAAAAATTATATAGTATGTCAATGAAATCCAATTCTGGATGTGTATACCACATGCAACAGGTATACCACATACATTGTCAGAATATCTATTTCATTTTAGCTGGATGTTACATTCTGCTGACAATAATATATAATAGCAAGAATCTATTGAATACCACAGTGCCAAATGTGAAGTGCTTTATTTTGCTCAAGAAAAACTTCTCAACATATGTTTGTAATATATACATACACATAAAATTTGTTATTATTCACAATTTGTAAAAGAGACATCATCAATGTCCTCCTTCAATGATTTTTTTTGGGTTTAGGTAAATATTATAGTTTCTGAGCAGATGTGCCTTTTTCATAGCTAGGTGAATTCTTCTTGCCAGATAAAAGGTCATCAGTTACTACTATCCCATCTCGGATTTCAATACTGCAATCTATCATACAGGGCTACCTGAAGGGAAATGAAAATGTATTTCCTTTAAAAAAAGAGTGTTACCTAGCTAGCTTTTCCATGTTGAAATTCCAAATTATGGTTACCACCACTATGATTGTATACATTTTAGGGTGGGTAATAAGAGATTTGTCAAGTGGTATCTGAAATAATGTTTGGATGCTGTGCCAGGAAGAATAAAGTTGGCTGAAATTACAAAATATGAAATTTTGTATCTGAGAATAAAGATTGAATATCGCATTGAAGTCAAGCAATGGGCAGGAGGAGTAAGGCCAGATGACAGAATTAGATGAATATAACCAGCAACAAAATCACAGGCTAACTTAGGTGCAAGTAGAAACTAATTTTGACATTGTGGCCTACTATTCCTCTCTGACATCTTTCTTTGATAACGATAGTTGTGAGCCAAAGCACAAGGGGAGGGGGATGTCTATTAGGAACCAAAATGTCTATAAGTGACACAGAATACTGCTACCAATTGAGAAAAATTGAAAATTAGTCTTAAAGTTTTAACATAAAACTAGAATTGGCTTCCATGTTTTTGATCACTTAGACTTTTCTAATCACTTAAATCTTTGTTCTTATTAAAAAGTAATGACAATTTTATTATATATTATGTGTTTCATAATGCATTTCTTATAGATTGTGTCAGAGCTCCAGAGAGCTCTAATTAAATGAAAATATCAATGCAGAAAAAGTAAATTGAGGTGAGAAATTGTATCCAACTTTATGAAGATAATTAAAACCAAGATCCAACAGCATTGATAATTCGTCTCTTTAGAAAATTACTTTAGAGAAATTGAAATAGGTTTGGATTAACTGCTGAAGTGGTTGTACACAAGCACAATAGCCTCAAGTTCTTCCCTATATACTTTACTCTTTCCTTTCATGTGAACATATATAGCTACATGAAATAATTTCCTGGTGTGAACAAATTATTTTTGGTTATCTGCTCTTGCATGTAGCAATGTAGATAAGAGTGAAGTAGACAAGTAAATTACATGATTTAAACAACGCAAGGCTCAAAACAGTTGAAATGAGAGATTATCACTACCTGAGTTTTAAATGTTTTCTTATTTAATAGCAAGGCAACAGAAAATAAGGATGTTCAATGAAAATATTCACTTGTAGTTATTTTAAAAGGTATCATATATTATTACTGTTTAAAAGTATTTATGAAATATAGTCTCTTCTTTGAAAAAAATGATAAGCATCTTATCTTGAGAATCCATGTGATGGTCTTCATGCTGCTTCTAGAACATAGTATCTGCCTCACATTTGCAATTTGGCAGCTGCTATACTAGATTATTTTTTCTTGATACTCTCTGTGATACTTATTTTTTTGTGTATCAGCTACACTGGGCCATAAGATACAAACACATTTGGTCAAATATTCTTGGTGTGTCTGTGAGCATATGTCTGGATGAGATTGACATATTAATTGGTAGACCGAGTAAACCGAACTTCTCTCTCTAGTTTGGGTGGGCCTCATTCAATCAGTTGAAGACCTGGAACTAACAAAATTTAATGCTCTCACAAACAGGAGAAAATTCTTCCCTGACTGCTTTGAATAGGGAAATTTTTTCTTTCCCTGCCTTCAAATTTGAACTGAAACATTGTCTCTTCCTGGGTCTGGAGCCTACTAACCTTCAGCCTGGAATTATGCCATCAGTTCCCTTGATTTTCAGGCCTTGGATTCAGACTGGAATGACACTATTGTCTCTCTTGGATTCATAGTTTGTCAACTGCAGATTTGGGGACTTGTCAGTTTCCATAATCATGTGAGTCAAAAATTATATATATATAAAATATATACATATATATTTTATATATATATATATCCCATTGATTCTGTTTCTTTTGTGAACATTGCTATACCAGCAGCTCTCACATTTTTTTAAAGTCATGACTAGCATCCTTCTTCTCACTGTTGCATTCTGCTTATATTACAAGGACATTGAAATTAAACATATATATGTATATATGGTACATGGTGCACTTTTGCTATTTCTTTATTTGAAATGTTATCATTCTGTGTATGAAAGGCAATATCATACTCTAATAAAGTAATAGAACTACCAAAAAAATTTCTATGTATGTTTTTGAGAAAGGGGATGCAGTTAAAAGTCATTTTATTACTGACAGTCCCCATGGTGTCAGAAATAGAACCAGGGGAAATTCTAAGAGGTGCTAACTTTTCCGTGGAGGCCAACCTCAAGGACAATAGAATATATTTTCTTATTTGTCATGGCTCAGAACCACTTGCAAAGTGGTTTTCTGCTTTAAAATTCTTATTTCTTAGAAAAATTCTATTCTCTCCCTCCACTCCTCCCCTGGATTTGATCTTACCTTTTAATAATCTCTCAATCCCAACAAAATATTCCTTACAGTCTTGGGTTAACAAGTTTAAACTGACACAATAAGGAGACTTTATAAGGGAAGTTTAAGGTGAACTGTGGAATAATGACAGTCCCTTCTGAGACAGTGTCAGAATCAGAATGAACATTTCCTCTGGTAATCCAGTGTATGAATATTAAATGAGATCATTTTCCAAAGAGTGGAGGGCATTCATTTTGACAGAAAATTACATCTAGATACTTATCACTGAAAGCAAAAAAAGAATCCTTGAAATGAATGCAATTCAATAGCCCTCTATGCAACCACAGGTCTGGATTTACATAATTAAAATGTAAAGCAGGATCAATTCAAAATCGATTCCCCTCCCACATTGACTCCCTACAGTTTTAAATACACCAATGGTTTTTAAAACTTGTCTGTCCATTAAAGTAAAAAGAAAATGTATTGAGAGTAGAGAGGCACCCTAGGACAAATGGGGTAGGCACACTGTAGGACAGCAATGTTTGGGGTAGAAACAGAGTATCTGAAGTTTCTTCCAGCTTCCCATGTGTATTCTTACATCTTCACCGAGTTGAGAACTATTGGACTATATTTAGTTTCCCTATTGTCCTATATTTTGCTACCAGGTACTAAAAACACCTTCCAGATAAAATTATATAAAACACAAGAGGAATATTGGTATCACTTCAGAAAAACATTGCATGTAAAATTTATTAATGTGCAAGAGAAAGAAGAAAGAAATGAAGAATATTTTTTAATACCACATGCTATTTTTCTTATCATTCCAATAAATGAGCATGTTTCCCAGAGTGAGCATGAGATGGGAGAAGTGAATGTACTGTTCCTTCAGCAGAATTCAGTCTCCACAAGCCTCCCTTAAGTGGGAGCTTGTCAGAACACCAAGAGTGATTATTTAAATAAATGCTTAAGTACATTTTTCTTAAAGCATGGATTCTACACTTAAGCCAACTGCTCTCTGCTACTCATCAAACAAAATAACAATTTGTCCCAGCCATGGAAGAACATCTGATGTATTGAAAGACAGTATGCTGTTCTTCAAGGGAATTATTTTCCCAAGGAGACCAACTGCATTCAATGGGATGCCTTTAGAAACTATAACTAAACTCATCTGTGCTTAACTAAAGATTCCACTTCATGTTTTTATGTATGATAGGCTAGGTCACATTCTCAAGCAGAAAAAAGCAAATTCTTATCCTACTGTGCAAACCAAATCCCCACGGGTTTAGTGAGGCTACATTCCTAATACGTTAGCCATAATATAACATCTCATTTGATTTACAGTGCAAAAAGCAACAAAATTAAAGGAAAAATGTCAGGGTTATTACTATATTTTTCAGTGAGATATTACAATGCTTTTGCTTGAACTCAAATCTGTAAAATAGCTTTCAAGACGTAACAATGCGCAAGTGCGTTAGATCACTTTCAAGTTTCCAGTAGGTTAAGTTTCAGAATTGTTAGCTGATAGGTTGTAATTTTTATTAGCCTTAAAATTTCTCCTCATTTTCATATGGTACTAAAGTGTTATATCCCTAAAATGATCAAATCATCCTTTGTTTTCTTCAGTGTCTCATGACAACTAATCTTATGTTGAGAGGAAAAGCTGTCTTAAACTTGTCACAAATAAAATACCAATTCATCCTGTTTTAATGTTGCTATTGATTGTATTGACCAAGTACAACCTACTGTGTTTAATGCTATTGTTAATCTTAGGCTTTAGGTGATATCAGTATAAGTAAATGCCTTGGTAGTTGAAGTAGAGCTTTTATTTCTTATATACCAAATAGAATATGAGATGAGGATTAAACCTAACATTTTATTTAAATCAAAATTTTTTAACTAAGAGGCTTAGGGAATCAGCCTGATAAGGACTTATCAAACAGAGTTTTATCACCTTTTTACCCTATATTCTGAAGTTTGTTTTCCAAGCTGACCCTGGTACAAGATTACACATCAAGGAAAGAAGGAAATGAAAGTATTTTATGATTCTGCAAAGCCATATCTTGGGGACTTCCAAACTTCAAACACATTGTCCTCTACTGATTTCCAAAATTCCTTAGGTAGGAATTACAAATTACCAGTCAAGAAATCCTTAAATCCACATATAACCTGGAAGTCCCTGCTTGGAAATATCCCTTCTCCCTGGACCAACCAAATGAAAATCTCACATGTATTGATTTGTGGTTTTTGTAACTTTTGCATCCCCAAATTGTATATAACCAAGCTACCATTCAATCACTGTGGGAACACATTCACAGAACCTCTTGGGGACATATACCATGGGTCTAGGTATTCAAGTTGGCTCAGAATAGACCATCTTACAATACTATACAGTGATATACAAAATCAGTCTCTCCAAATTCATACAATTACATCTCTTAGTGCAATATGCAGAAGACAACTGAGACTCAGAAACTCTCATAGATCTCTGGTTTCTCCACAAGGTAAACAACTTGGATTGTTGAAATGTGGCTAAGCATGAGAAAAGTTTGAGATGGGGACTGGAACAGGGAGAGTTTTATATCAGCTACAGATTTGGTATCATTTGTAATAGCACCAATTAGGGTACTACTAAACCCTTTCTTGTAAGTCTATGTAGAGATTTTAGACAGTTCTTGCCTTGCATGGGAGTTTATAATGCATTGAACTTAATGAAAAGCCCGTGGTAATATGACTGATAGAAAGACTAAGCTGAATTATAAGACACCTCGTTGTTGTCCACCAGAGAATCTGCTGTCAGAAGTGCTGTGTGGAAGTGGGAGAAACTTTTTAAAAAAATCTTAAGTCCAGGGGCAACCCCTTTGGGTCCCCTCCCACTGTGGGAACTTCTCTGTCCCCTCAATAAATCCTGTTTTCACACACACACACATACACACACACACACACACACACACACACACACACACACTAATCCTTATTGCCCTGGAAAAACAAAATCAACTTCAAACGAAAACTACTGCTCTACAGAAAAATAACATAATCTAGCATTTCTATGTAAATGTTTTTTTAAATCTAGTATTTGCTTAAAAATCCATAAGTTACAAATACATAGCCATGGCAGAAACAGGACTAAATGATTGAAAACGATATACTACCCAAAATAATATTTAATATTCACCCAAATTTTAAATTAGCAAACCAGGAATTTAAATTACTTGTTATTAGTATGTTCAAATACATAATTAGATGAGGTATGTATACATATATATAGGAATATATATGACCAAATGAAAATTTCTATCAGAGATGTAAATTGTATAAAAAAGAGAACTAGATAACTAAAACTGCAATAACTTAATCAGGAACTTAATGGTGGGGTTTAGCAGTTGATTAAAAAAATTAATAGAAGACACAATGAGAGATTTGAAAAATATTTAGACTCAGTAATACAGAGCAAAAATTACAAAAGTATAAAAGAGTATAAGAGCTATATGGGACTCAGAAAAATGTAGGTATACTTGGAGTCTCAGAAGGAGTGAACAGAGCCTATAAAGCAGAAATAATATTTCTCGAGATAATGGCTTTATTTTTCCAAAACTGATATAACAGATTAACTCACAGAATCAAAAGACTCAACATACCTTATACTGGTATCACACACACACACACACACACAGTCACCCAAAACACCTCATGAAATTGAAATACATAGAGGAAAAAATTTAAATTCAATATAGAGTGTTAGAGAAAGACATAAACTTCCAAGGGACAACAATGAGAACGACAGAGGGCTTCTTGATACATGCATGTGCACACACACACACACACACACACACACACACACACACACAATGAACATCAAAAGAAAATGAGAAGTTATTTTTAAAATTTTTAAAGCAAACAAGTGTCAGTTTACAAATATATATAGTGAACAATCTAGAAACTACTTTTTTTTTTGAGTTGGAGTCTCACTCTGTCACCCAGACTGGAGTGCAGTGGCCACTCCTGGCCACCGCAGACTCAACCTGCTGGGCTCCAGTGATCCTTCTGCCTCAGCCTTCCAAGTAACTGGAATTACAAGCACGCGCTACCATACCCGGCTAATTTTTTGAAATCAGCAACGAGTTCCAAAACCTCAATGTGACTCTTGACCAAATGAACTTAATTGATACCTACAGAACACTCCATCCAATGACCACAGAATATGCATTCTACCCATAACCACATGGAACGTACTCTATGAGCGATGACATACTTGGCCATAAATCAAACATAAGCAAATTTTAAAAAAGATTGAAATTTTGCCATGCACCATCTCGGACCACAGTGGAATAAAATTAAACATCAGCACCAACAAGTTTCCCCCAAAACCCACAAAGGCATGGACACTAAGCAACATGAGTCTAGACAACTTCTGGGTCAATGATAAAATCAAAACAGAGATTAAAAGATACCTAGAAACAAATGAAAATGAAGAAATATCTTACCAAAATCTCTGGGATGCCATGAAAGCTGTAGTAAGAGGGGAATGCATACCTCTACAGACACACCAGAAGAAAATGGAAGGATCACAAATTAACAGCCTAACAAGTCACCTAAGGGAGCTGGAAAAGCAAGACCATCAAAATCCTTACTTCAGCAGAAGATTCCAGATCACCAAAAGAAAGGCCCAAATCCAGGATACAGAAGACAAAAAGATAACACACAAAAAAATCAATGAAACAAAAAGCTGACCCTTTGAAAGGATAAACAAGATTGATGGTCCCCTAGCTAGACTGACCAAGAAAAAGAGAGAAAATACCCAAATAAACACAATCAGAAACACAAAAGATGAAGTCACATCTGACCCTGAAGAAATTCAAAAGATCATTAGATACTACTATGTACACCTGTATGGAAACAAACTGGAAAATCTTAAGGAAATGGAGAATTTCCTGACATCACACAACCTTCCTAGGTTGAAACAAGAAGAAATCAAGACCCTAAATAGACCAATAGCAATCAAGGAAATTGACTATATAATAAGTAAACTACCTACAAAAAAAAGCCCTGTACCAGATGACTTTCCAGCAGAATTCTATAAGATCTTTAAGGAGGAGTAGATACCAATCCTACTGAAAGTATTCCAGGTGATTGAGAAAAATGGAACTCTCCTCAAGTCATTTTATGAAGCTAACATCACATTGATACCCAAACCAGGTAAAGATCCACCAAAGAAAGAGAACTACAGGCCAATATCTTTGATGAATATGGATGCTAAAATTCTCAACAAGATCCTAGCAAACCGGATTCAATAACATATTTCAAAAATCATTCATCATGACCAAGTAGGCTTCATCCCAGGGACACAAGGCTGGTTCAACATTCGCAAGACAATAAATGTAATTAAATACATCAACAGACATCAGAACAAAACCACATGATTATATCATTAGATGCAGAAAAAGCTTTTGATAAAATCCAGCACCCCTTCCTGATAAAAACCCTCAAACACCTAGGCATACATGGAACATGCCTCAAAATAGTAAAAGCTATCTACGAGAAACCCACAGTTAACATACTCCTAAACAGACAAAAACTGGAACCATTTCCTCTGAAAACTGGAACAAGACAAAGATGCCCACTCTCTCCCCTCCTGTTCAATATAGTATTGGAAGTCCTAGGTAGAGCAATCAGAAAAGAGAAGGTGATCAGGTGTATTCAAATAGAAAAAGAGGAAGTCAAGTTATCCCTCTTTGCTGATGACATGATTGTGTTCCTTTAAAACCCAAGACAATTTGTCAAAAGCCTCCTTGCACTGATAAAGGACTTTGGAAAAGTCTCAGGGTATACAATAAACGTGCAAAAGACAATCGCCTTTCTTTACACCAATAATAAACAAACAGAAACCCAAATAAAAAATACAACCCCATTCACAATAGCCACAAAAAAATGAAATACCCTGGCATCTTCCTAACCAGAGATGTGAAAGACCTTTACAATGAAAACTACAAAACACTGCTCAAAGAAATCAAGGATGACACAAACAAGTGGAAAAATATCCCATGCTCATGGATTGGAAGAATCAACATTATAAAGATGTTCATTCTACCTAAGGCAATCTACAGTTTCAATGCAATATCCATCAATTTAGCTGAAACATTCTTCTCAGAACTAGAAAAAACAATACAGGGATTCATATGGAAACACAAAGGACCAAGAATAGTCAGAAAAATCATCAGAAAAAAAAAAAAAAAGCAGGAGGTATCACACTACCAGACTTCAAACTTTACTATAGAGCTACAATAATCACAACAGTTTGGTACTGGAACAGGAACAGGCATATAGACCAATGGAATAGAATTGAGATTCCAGCAGCAAAACCTTAATTTCTCAACCAACTCATCTTCGACAAAGCCTCCACCACCTACCACTGGAGAGAGGAGAATCTATTCAGTAAATGGTGCTGGGAAAACTGGCTGACCACAAGCAGAAGACTGAAATAAGACCCTATCTATCCGCATACACAAAAATGAACTCTAAATGGATCAGAGACCTAAATGTAAAATCTCAAACCACAAGAACATTAGAAAATGCAGGACACACCCTTATGGAAATTGGAACTGGCATCCAATTCTTGAACAAAACCTGAAACGCAGGGGCCATCAGAGATAAGATAAACAAGTGGGACCTCATTAAACTGATAAGCTTCTGCAAAACCAAAGAAACCATCAAGAGAGCAGGGAGAGAGCCCACAGACGGGGAAAAGTATTTGTCAACTCCATGTCTGACAAAGGCCTAACATCAAGGATCTACAAGGAACTCAAAGGTGTTGAAAAGAAAAGAACAAACAACCCCATTATAAAGTGGGCAAAAGGTATGAACAGACAATTCTCAAAAGAAGACATCCGAGCAGCCAACAGACACAAGAAGAAATATTCAACCTCACTAATCATCAAGGCGATGCAAAGCAAAACCACAATGAAATACCACCAAACTCCAGTCAGAATGGCAATTATCAATAACTCAAAAAATAACAGTTGCTGGAGAGGGTGTGGTGAAAAAGGAACGCTTCTACACTGTTGGTGGGAGTGCAAACTAGTACAACCTCTGTGGAAAACAGTGTGGTGATTCCTAAAAGCTCTAAATATCGACCTCCCATATGACCCTGCAATCTCCCTACTGGGAATATACCCTGAAGAACTCAAATCATTCTGTCAAAAAGATACCTGCACATGTATGTTTTTCGCAACATTGTTCACGATAGCAAGAACCTGGAATCAACCATGCTGTCCATCAAAAGAGGACTGGATTAAAAAAATATGATACATATACATGATGGAATACTATGCAGTCATAAAAAAGAATAAAATCATTAATTTTGCAGCAACCGGATGGAACTCGAGTCTATAAAACTGAGTGACGTCTCACAGAAACAAAGATCTGAGTATCACATGTTCTCACTCATATAGTGGACCTTGAACATCTATTGTAATGATGTAAGAAAAGGATTGACAGTAGTGGGAAACTATAGAGCGGGGGAGGGAGGGGAAGGGAGATGGGATTAATGGTAGTAAATATCTGTCTGGGGATGGGGAGACACCTCTTATCAACAAGGGTGGCTGCAAGAAGCATATTTGTATACCTAACCCTTAACTGTACCCCACAATATCAAAATAAAAAATATTGATTAAAAAAAGGAAACATAAAATAAACTTCATTAAAAAAACAAATACAGGTGTCTTGGCTAATTATAAATAAAAATATCTAAAATTTAATTCAGAATAAATCATGCTTTCAAGTGTTTCACAAAAAAAGAAAGAAAGAAAAAAAGAAATAATAGCTAGGAATAAGTTAACTAAAATTAAACAAAACATGTAAAGACCTAACTAAAATGATGGCAAAATTGAACTCAAGGGAAATATATACAAAAGACATAAACAGGAAACCCACAAAAGAAGAGATATAGCAATCAGTAAACAAAGATACTCAACCTCAAAAGTTGTAATGAGAAGGCAAAAACATGGATGAAAATGGTAGACATTTTACTTAGTGAAATAAGCTATGCACAGAAAGAGAAATACTGCACAATTTTACTTACATGTGGAATCTAAACAAAAAAATGAACTTAGCAGCAAAGAGTAGAATGGTGGTTGCTAGAGTCTGGCGAAGGGCATGAGAGGAATAGGGAGATGGTTACAGTTTACACAGTTTCAGTTAGACAGGAGAAATAAGCTTTAGAAACCTATTGTACTTCATAGCGATTATACTTAATGTGGTATGTTAACAACTTGCTAAGATAATAGACTTTAAATATTCTTATCACAAAGATGATAAATATGTGAGATGATGAGTTTGTTCACTAGCTTGATTTAATCATCCCTCAATGCATACATATGTCAAAACATCATGTTGTATATTATACAATGTATAAATTGTCAGGTCAATTGACAATAAAAGAAAGTGATATGTTAAAATGTAATATCACGTCACACAGCCAGCTCTCTATCTTTAAAAAAAATAAAGAGAAGAAAAATACCAAGTGTCAACAAGAATGTAGAGAAACTTATATTTTCATATCCTCTAACTGAGGAAGCACTATTTTATTATACCTTTATCAGTGTGTATTAATGCTCAGTGTACTAATGCTCATACATCAAGAATCTGCATTTTCAGCTCTTCTCAAGGATAATGTGCAAACATGTTCACTCAAAGATATGCATAGCAAACTTCAGTATTTTTAATAGCCCAAACCTAGAAAAAAAACTTAAATGTCCATCTGGAGTTAAATGCATAAGTCAAGTATGGCAGATTAATGCAATGAAATAGTAATGAAAACAATAAGAATAAATAAATTACATGAAATAGAAATCTTTCTCCCAACCAAGAATCCAAAACTCACCTCTCTACTCTAGGAGTTTAAAAATAAATAAATAAACAAATCCTCTACAAATCCCAATGTTTACAGGTTGTTAGTCAAAGAAGGTAACTGAAAGCGCAGGAAAAGTGGCCTTTTCTGGTGAAGGAATAAGATTTTACACAAGATTTTTGAAAAAGGACACATGAAAGGATTGAGGTAAATATGGTGAGCTAGAGGGAGATTTACAAGCAGAGTCACATTGGATACCTTCTTCATAAAGCCAAAGTCTGACGAATTACTTTGACACTCGTCTTGCTATTCCACACCACAACAAATAGGAAACAAATTAATTAAAGTCTTGATTTCATGTTTCTTAGTATTCAAAAAGGAATTACATGATATAATTGAGCAGAGCAATAACTGTACAACTATCAATTATACTTCTGCATTAGTTTGACTTGAAAAAGTCTGCATATGTTTGGGAAGCACATCCTCCTCCATTGAAAACTTATTAGGCTGTATCCAAAATGAATAGAGGAGGCAATAGCTCTTCTTGTAGAGTAGCACACCCCTTCATCCCACATTATGAGAAGCATTTACATTTCACTGCAGAATGATAAATTCCTGGCATACTGACCACGAGGTTAATAGCCCTGACATTCCCTTCCCTAGAGAAGCAAGAAAATAGTTCACAGAAGTCATGATGGAATCCCTGCCACTCAGCAAATATGAATCAGCACAATTTAATCTAAAATTGTTATAATTGAACTAAGGGGACACTTCATATATTCCAAATGCATATCATATTCTTTAGAACTTATTAGTAAGTTACTTAAAAATTTCTGTCCTCTGATCCCTTTTCTCTTTCTGCTGACCCTACCCACCCAAAATAAAAACTCGATGGAAATTAAAAGTTTAGTTTAAGAAGTAGATACTGAAGCACAGAGACATTATATCTTCTCAGGTGAAATATGGGTATCATTTTGGTTGGCAACATTCAGTTCCTGTAGGTGTCCAGATCAAGAGTTTCCATTCTTGGTGACTAATAACTGTAGACTCCCTGCATTCTACTGACACGTGATCCTTTCTATAAGTCAGCATACAATGCTTACCCTCTCCCAAGGCAGCAAATAATTAAAGGTGAGGTGAATAAAACATTAAGATTTTGAAGCTTGGCATCAAGATCTTGGATTCACCTTTTCTCATTCAAAGAAGGGCTGAAATTCTTTTCGACTAAGTCCAAAAATGATCTTGACACATAGATGAATGAGGGGTAGGATTAATACTTAAAAAGAGAGAGCATTCTAAGCAGTGCAGTACAGGTGGAGAAGTGGAAAAACTGTAAGAAATGTGGGCAATAAAATCACTGGTTTGTTCAGTGTGGGACATAGGTCTCTTATTATTACCTAGACAAAGATGAGATTGACTATATGTGTTAGTACTTGGCTCTAGAAAGCCTTGTATGCCAAGATAAGCACTTTATAAATTATATTCTACAGTTATTGTAGAGTCAGTGATTTGGGGAAAAACAATACAAAATAATATTACTGCTATCAATAGTCCAAATATAGTAGATATAACAATAATTACTATTGTTATACATATGATCAAATTTCTCCTTGAAAGGTTTTGAGTTGTTTTCAATATATTAATGTGTCTTCTCAAAACACAACTTTAATGTAAATACATTAAAAATATATGGGATTCTATTTCTGACCAGGTTTGTATTTCTTCCTCTTATTGATACTCTATAATGTTGAAATTAATATTGGTGTATTATTTAACCTCAATATCTATTAACTATATAATTTAATGTAAAATGGCTCTTATCAGTTTATTGTGAAAAGCATATTGAGAAGCGGTTCAACAGTCACAGATAAAAAGGATTGAGATACACATTATTTGGCATGGCTTCAAACAATTATAACCGATATGTCTGTCAACTGATGTCAATATGACTGCATAAAAAAATTAAAAATGAGGTTTTGTGTAAACAACATCTTTTTTGATACTTATTATATAAAGGAAATAGATCAAGCATCCCTCTTCAAAGGTAAACATATGTCAGTGTAAAGATGTTTTAAGTGTTTGTCAGTTTCATCTGTATTTAATATTTATCAACAACATCATTTTCTTGCATTTTACAATGAAAGCACCTAGAAAATAATTATTTTTTTAGTCAGCACTGAGGTACTGTTATAGAAAAATGAAACAAAAGATAGCATATGTATCATAGCATGACTAATATAAGCAATACAGCTGAAATGAATCTTGGAACTACTTCTATGATTCTGAAAATGTGCATAATACATGACAGCTTACTAAGAAATAGGTGAAAATGATAAGTATTGGGAGAATTTTTTATTTGATATAGATAGAAGGAGAATTACTCAAATGATCTAAACTATAAAAGTTGGTAATGGAAATAAACAAAAAATATTTTATTTACTATTTAATATATTTTAATACTGCACATCAACATTGTGGTTTTTATTAGGCTTTAACATTCAAGTCATAGTTATTTATTCCACATAAGCTAATTTGCCCTATTTCTACAAGGCTCCAGTTAACAGACCATCATGGTGAGTACACTTTGTTCTCTGTATTGTATCCCAGAAAGTGTAGTAATCGTTATCTTTACAGTTAGCAGCAATAGCACTAGGATTTATTGGTCATGCACAATGCATTGGAGAGTAGTCCATTTCCTTTTGTAAATTTTCAATCATCTGCTCTATTTTGTAAGCCAATTTAGACCTAGAGCCACGCAATTATTCATCTTTGCATCAGCAGTTTCAACATGTAACCCATGGTTAAATTAAACACATAACTCAATGATTTGATGAATAAGTAGTTTTAAATTTTAAATTATTAAATTAATTTTAAAATTTTGTTTTTAGGGTTTTCAACCATAAAACAAGGGTACTAGTTTACATCTTGCTTATTTAATAAAGATAATAAGTGATAATAGTTTTAGTATACAATAGTACAATAATGCTGCTATATATGTACAAACATAGGTAATCGATTTAGGTTTTAAAGAATGCTAGCATTTTATAGGAAAATACG
The DNA here is from genome assembly GCF_000164805.1 of Carlito syrichta. Lineage (NCBI taxonomy): Eukaryota > Metazoa > Chordata > Mammalia > Primates > Tarsiidae > Carlito > Carlito syrichta. The sequence continues at coordinate 63,833 of NW_007252286.1, read as the reverse complement.
CAGTTTATAACAAGTGTGTGTGTGTGTGTGTGTGTGTGTGTGTGTGTGTGTGTTGGAGAATGAGAATAAAAGGAATGTTTAAAAGTATGGTGGACAAGTAGCCAAGCAGTCCTTAATCAGCAAGCCATTGCTAGATCTGGACCAGCACTTCAGGCTTTGATAGATTCAGCCCGGTAAGGTAACAACAAGCTCAAATGAATTTAGATTATTACATGTGCACCAAGAGAACACATGTGAGCATTAGTTCTCCTTTTCCCCTAATTTCTGAAAGTCAATGCAGAGTAAGCCTATATGAGGGCTATGCACACAGAAGTCTGTGTCACAGGTGAGGAACTCTGAACTTAGGAAATATTCAGTTGTAAAAGGGTGTTTCTAGCAAACCTGATTGAAATTTATTTCAGAGGGACCTATTATTTTTAAGACACTACTCAGGAAATAAAGTTTCCTTCTCACCTGGAGCAAGGCACTATATTTCGGTAACAAAACTATTTGCTGTAAAAATACATTGCTGAATTTGAAAAGAAAGGCTGGAATAAAATACTGTACAACATGTAGAAACACCAGGGAGAGTTGCATCACAATAGTCTCAACCCAGCAGGACTAGAACTATTTAGTTGTCATTCATTAATGGGTATGATTTGCCTAATCTAAAAGAGTAGAAAACGGGATAATGATTGCAATTGTTGGCTATATTTCAACATGTTTACACAAAACTTGAAGACTCTCTTCAGTATTTGACCCCCTTAAGACAATAAAATGAGAATGTGCATGGCAAGATTTCAACCTTATGGAACTTGTTTATGCTTGATATATGGCCAAGGATGTGGTTGATCTTGGAGTATGTTCCATGTGGTGATGAGTAGAATGTATATTCTGTGGTTGTTGGATGGAATAATCTGTAGGTATCTACTAACTCCATTTGGTCAAGTGTCAACTTTAGGTTCTGGATCTCCTTGTTAAATTTTTGCCTCTATGTTCTATCTAGGACTCTCAGTGGGGTATTCAAGTCTCCTGCTATAATAGTGTTAGAGTCAATATCTTTTTTTTTTTTAGTTTATTTAGTAGTTGCTTCATAAATGCTGGTGCTCCTGTCGGGTGCATATATGTTTAGGATAGATATTTCTTGTTGATGGATTGAACATTTTATCATTATGTAGTGTCCTTTCACATCCTTTTTAATTTTTGATAGCTTAAAGTTTGTTTTGTCTGATATTAAGATCGCAACTTCTGCCTTCTTTTGTGATCCATTTATCAGAAAACTCATTTTTCCATCCTTTAACTTTGAGTCTGTGTGTGTCATTTGTAGTGAGATGAATCTCCTGGATGCAGCAAATAATGGGGTTATGGTTTCTTATCCAGTCCACCATTCTGTGTCTTTTCAGTGGTGCATTTATTCCATCCACATTCAAGCTGATTATTGCAATGTGATTGCTTATCCCTGTCATGAGGTTCTTATAAAGTTTTTTCTTTGTTTGCTTGTTTCTTTTGACTTTGGGGTAAATGTATGCATGTGTTTTCAAGTTTCTAGTTGTGCTGTATTCTCTGTTGACTCTGTGCTCTGATGTGCTCTCGGGGATTGTGTGGTGATTCTTTTTTTTTCAATCTTCTGTGCTTAATACCTTTTTAAGTGTCTCCTGTAGAGCTGGTCTGGAAGCTGCATAATCTCTTAGGGATTGGATGTCTGGAAAGGATTTTAATTCTCCATCACTGATGAAGCTGAGCTTGGTTGGACAGGACATTGTTGGTTGAAATTGTTTTTCTTTGAGGACTTTGAATATAGGGCTCCAGTCCTTTCTTCCTTGTAGTGTTTCTGCTGATAGGTCTGCTGCTATTCTAATTGGTTTTCCCCAGTAGGTAGTCTGACCTTTCTCTCCTGCTGCCTTTAGGAATTTTTCTTTTGTGCCTACTTTGTGTAGGCGAATTACTATGTGTCTAGGGGTTGGTCTTCTCATTTTATGTCTTGTGAGGTTTCTCTGTATCTCTTGTGCTTGGCTGGTCACATCTCTGTTGAGATGAGGAAGGTTTTCTTGGACTACCTCCTGGAATAGTTGCTCCAAGTTGTTTTCCAATTTCCTATCTTCTTCTGGGAGTCAAATCAGGCATAGGTTCAGACCCTTGATATAATCACACATCTCTTGTAGGCTTTGTTCTTTCTTTCTGAGTCTTATTTCTATGTTTTTTACAGATCAGGATAATTCCATGTTCTGGTCTTTAAGTTATGAATTCTTTCTTCAGTTAAATTAATTCTGCCTTCCCTGCTTGTCATCTTGTTATTTATTTCTTGAATGAAATTTCTTATTGCCAGAATCTCTGTTAAAAATCCTTTCACTGTTGCATCTTGTCTTTCTTGAGTCTTATTCACTCTTTCCAACCATTCCCTAATCCCTGTTGTATTCTGGGGTCAGTCATTGGTGACTTTCATTGTTTGGGCACCAAGGTCTGATTTCTCAGGAGTTTTGTTTTTGGTATACTTGGAATTGTCTGAGGTCTTCCTTTGGCTTTTCCTCATTTGTGACAGATCTCTTGATTTTTTTCTTTAGTTCTGTTATTCAGTGTCAGTGAGAGACACTTTCTCTTCTGCTGTTTGCTCGGTCCTCTCTTCTTCTCTGATCCAGGCTCTGGATTTGTTCTATTTTGAAATAGGATGGTGGATGAAAAGATTTGCTATCTCTTGTAGTTTTTGAAATCCAAGTAAAGTGGGGGATGGGGTGCTAGGAGTCAGATGCTACTTGCAAACTAAAATGTTCAGTTATTTTGGTATGTTCTCCCTGAGATACACTCCCCGCCACTACTCTATATGATGATGAAAAGCACAAACCAACCCAAACTACAAAACAATCTGCAATAACAACAAAGCAAGACAAAACAAACCACAACAACAGAAAAATGCCAAGAAATCTACACACACACACACACACACACACACACACACACACGCCTAGCATAAAGTGAATAGAGAAAAAATAAATAAAGACCAGAGGGGGAGAATAAGAAAAAAGAAAAAAGAGTAAAAAATGGGGGGATTCAGGTAGAACCTCACACATATATTGACACACCCCTTAAGTTATAAAAAATGAATAGAAAAAACCCCAGAAGAACAAAAGAGCAAAGACCAACCACAAAATCAAAAGATGAACGCTCAATCATTCACATACACACATAAACAGAGAATGACAAATAAAACAGAAAACAATGGAGAAAGAAAAGAGAAAAAATTACAATGAGAATTACAAAACAATGTTCAAAGAAATCCAAGAAGACACAAACAAATGGAAAAATATTCCATGCTCATGGATAGGTAGATTCAACATTGTTAAGATATCCATCTTATCAAAGCAATCTACAGATTCAAAGCAATACCCATTAAGTTACAAACAACATTCTTCTCAGACCTGGAAATGACAATACAGAAAATCATATGGAAGCATAAACGAACATGAATAGCCAAAACAATCATTAACAGGAGGTATCACACTTCCAGACTTCAAACTTTACTATAAGGCTACAGTAATCAAAACAGCCTGATACTGGTACAAGAATAGGCACATAGACCAATGCAACAGGATAGAGATTCTGGAAGCAAAGCCTCAATTTTTCAAACAACTCATCTTTGACAAAACTCCAGCAACAACCACTGGGGAGAGGAGAACCCATTCAGTAAATGGTGACCAAATGCAGCTTGAAACAGGACCCCTATCACCATACACAAAAATTAACTCTAAATGGTTCAAAGACCTAAACATAAAACCTCAAACTATAAGAATCTTAGAAAGCGCAGGAGGCATCCTTATGGAAATTGGAACTGGCAACCAATTCCTATTCATAACCCTAAGTCCAATACCTTAGGAAATAAGATAGACAAGTGGGACCTCATCAAATTAACGAGTTTCTGCAAAGCAAAAGGAACCATCAAGAGAGCAGGGAGACAGTCAACAGAATGGAGAAAAATATTTGCCAACTGTATATCTGACAAAGGCCTAATATTTAGGATCTACAATGAAGTAAAACCTAATCACCAAATTAGAGATAATTACAAGTAAACTAAAAAGAATGCAACCGTTATCCTCAAAATTCTCTACTCCAGTTAATTGTTAAAACAAATGCATATCCAAATTCAGTCATTATTAAAAGTTTGATATTAAAATTGTAAAAATGTATTTATTTTTATTAGTCAAATAAAACATTTAACTTAGGAAAATACATGTGTCGTTAGATCTGCTGTTATTTAAGGGTATAAAATATCAAAGCAATTGCTGGATTAGAAAAGATGTACAAATCATTTACCTTTAGCTATTATATGTAATTGTTAGATAGTATTACATTTTTGCTAATAAAAGCATACACAATTCAGTAACAGGTAGCCATTAAAATGAAGAATCAATCTCCCACCTTTAAATCTGAAGGTCCCAAGCCGGGCTCAGTGGCTCAGCCTGTAATTCTGCGCCTTGGGAGGCTGAGGTGAGTGGATTGCCTGAGCCTGCGGGTTTGAGACCCGTCTGGGCAACTTAGTGAGACCTCATCTTTACAATAAATCAAAATTTAGCCGGGCATGGTAGCGCACGCTTGTAGTTCCAGCTACTTGGAAGGCTGAGGCGGGAAGATTGCCGGAGCCCAGCAGGCATGGCTGTGGTGACCGGGAGCATGCCACTGCACTCCAGTCTGGGAGACAAAGTGAGACTCCAACTCAAAAAAAAAAAAAAAAAAAAATCTGAAGGACCTATAGTTTTGATGACCCCTTCAATAGAGCAGGCACAATATATGGAAAGGCATCCACATAGACTTCCAAAAAATTATAAGATAGTTTTTCATGTTTTATTTTCATTCCAGGTAATAAGAGTGGGGTATTGGTGTACTTACCTTTCAAAAATGAGTCATAAAAATTAAAATTGTCAGGTTTTTCAGTTATTTCTGAGAGACTGTGGAATCCTAGATCATGGACCACAAAAACTTTGCAATTTTAGTAACATCCGCATATGTTTTTTAAATTTTTTTCTTATTCCACAATACAAACCTTAATATTAAAAAGTGTCCTCCTAATTGTAGGGAGAAATCAAGAGGAATAATTGGAATATTGTACTCCATTCAAAAGAGGGGTTTGAGGAAAGGCCATCAAACAAGAGTATGGAGTGTGTGTGTGTGTGTGTGTGTGTGTGTGTGTGCGTGTGTGTGTGTGTGTATGTGTGTGTGTGTGTATTCTTGTAGACTCAGGCAATGCCTTAAAATACTTTTTCTGTTTGAATAATCTACCTTTTATTTACTAATATCCCTCTATCTATCAGAACTAGGGAGAATAAAATTCAGTTTATTTCAAATGCTGTTTCCTTGAAGTTTTTCTGCTCATATGTGTACCGTCTGAGTTTTGTCACAAGAGAATGATAGCATGCAGAGAATGTTCCCGCTGCTTGTCCTGTAGATACTTCATTCTGCTGCAAATCAGAACAACTACCAGGAAGGATATTTCCTTGTAATGGTCACCTCTGAATTCTACACCTTTACTCCACAGAACACTACTGCTGCAAGAGACATTAGCTCACCACAAGAAGCTCAAACGTGTGAAATGTTCAATACACACTTACTTTTCAACCAGACAATGCTCATTCTCTATGTTAGGCGTCTAAATAAGATTGTGTTTAATAACATGATTTCGCTGAAAAAAATCCTTTTAAAAAATCATTATAAAGAATGGATCATCCAATCAGTTGGTCACATAAACTGAATCTATTGGAAGAAAAGTAAAATGCTATGCCTTAAATTTCCTCAGGATATGTGTGTTATTTTTTTTAATTGTTCAAGTGAGAAAAACTCAGTTTTTCTAGGTAATATAAATCCAAAAAAAGGGATTATATTTTGAAATTACCTGAATTTACACGATCCTATTATAGAAAACAAAAAATGAACTGTAGTTTGCAAAGACTTTAGTGTTTAAAAGAAATGAATAAAAAACTTGATATTGTTTACCACAGTGTGGTGCTTTTATTATACAATGATTCTAAAAGGTCTTTAATATTTTATCTTTCACACCTTCAATCTTAATGTGACAAAAAGAGAAAACAAAATTGTTTACTAGGGTGTTCAATTTAAAATCTAAAAATAGTCTTTCTTCCCATAAATAAAGCGTAAAAAGCAGAAATATAAAAGCACGTAGTGGTCTAGCACTAGTATATTATTTATTTGTTAGCCCAGAGACTACTGTTATTTTGATGTTGTTTTTATAAATACAAACAAGTATCATTTGTCTGTGCACAGAGAAACAGCCTAAACTCTCTGAGACATCTAGAAATATGGCCAAGACAAAAAAAGAAGGGAGTGGGAATCTTAAGAGAAAAAAGTGTTTATGCTTGTGGATAAAAAAAAATACATGGCTGTTGGAAAAGAATTGATCAGAAAGTTCAGTGCACAGCAAAGGTTAATATAGTAATTTATGAGACAAGTAAATATTGAACATTTTTTTATTGTACTAGTAAGTGAAATTTCTAGCAGAAACAATTTTAGCAAGTTAGTGGCATAGGGGAAAGGTTATCTTTATTTTCAATCAGGATTAACAACTGAAATGAAAGTTAGAAGGCTCACAACAAAGTTAATCTTCAGGTATACACTGAATGACAAGTGAACAAGTTCCATCCCAAAGGAAATTAGTGAGCAAAATTTATTTGAAGAAGTAATTATCTAAAGTAAGGAACCCTTTTAAGCTCTTTGAACCCTGAAATGGGAAATTTCTCTGTTAAAGATCTCATAGAGCTGAGAAACATAAAGTGCTATTTATTCTTTCCTTTTAGAGAAAAAAATGTAGTGTTTTTCATCACCTTAAACCTAAGATAATTTCATTATCCTTGCCACTACAGTCCTAGATAAAACCTAGCAAACATGATAGTATTCGTTCCACAATATAAAATGTGTTGCACATCTAAACAGACTTTTATTTTTCTTATGGAAATTCTCAAAATACCAAAGAAAATTAATGATAAATGAAGGTATAGATGTCTAAATTAATGATTTTAAAAAGCGGTATAAATCAGGAAAATGATCTTCCTTGTGAAAATGTGGTGTTATATCTTTCATTTAAAATTAAACACTGCTGTAATTGCAAAAAAATCAAATAAAGCTTAAAAATAGTATCAAACGCAAGAATATACATGGTGTTGGGCAAGTTAGACATTCTATGACTGCGGGGCAAGACTTAGGGACATATTTTCTATGCTGAATTTAGTGTTATCTTCATGACACTACCACAGAGTTACACGGAAAGTTTTAATGAATTGTGTGTTTTTGCTGAATTTTGCTGAGCCTAATGTCTAGACGGTGGATGTTTAAATATAACTAATCTGACTAATACATATATTTGCTCAATAGTAAATGTATGAGTATTTATTTATCCTCTATAATTTTTTAGTAATTTTCATAATAAAAAATAAGCTATATATTTGTATTTCATGCCTTTCATTAGTCGGGATATAAGCTGAATTTCTATGATTCCACAAAAATAATTTTCAAAGCTACCTAACTGGCCCTTATGTCAGACGTGAGAATAATATTGGCATGAGTGTTATATCCAAAATTGGCTTTACCTATATCATGGCTCCAGTCAACAGCAGATAGCCCTCTCTCCTGTAGCTAAGGGCTCTAGTATTTCACCCCTTTCTACAATCCCTCCAGTCCAAGAGAGAAAGTGGCATTTCAGAGATGCTAGTCTCTAGGTCATCTATCTCTTACTTTGGTCCTTTGGCATAAACAGATTTCAATTGTTTAAATCTAGTGTTAAAGTGATCACAACTTAATAAATTTATTAAATATTTTTATTTCCTGTTATTTTATTTACACAATTCCTTTGCAATTTACAGACTGTTCTCCTTTCCCAATATGGTATAATGTTCACAATATTTTATAAATTATATTTCTTTTCATTGAAATATCTTCTTCCACTTCTATACAAATTCTATCTATCATTTGTGATCCAGTTCCTGCTTTTGATTTACAAGAATTCCCCACAACACTTTTACCCATAACTGAACTCATAGTACAGTTATGCACCTTATAACAATGTTTCAGTGAGTGACAGACTTCACATACAACTGGTAGTCTCAGAAGATTGTAATACTATATTTTACTGTAACCTAGCTATATATAGATACACAAGTACCATAGTATCACAATTACTTACAGTATTCAGTACAGTAACATGGTATACTAGTTTGCAGCCAAGGAGCCATAGGCTATACTAAATAGCCCAGGTATGTATCAGGCTATACCATTTAGGTTTGTGTAAGCACACTCTATGGTATTTGCACAATAAAATCACCCAAGGATGCATTTTTCAAAACATATTCTTGTCATTAAGTGATCCATGACTGTATATAATCTCCCGATCTCTTTTTATTTTTGTCTCTGTAACACTTTTTATATCCCTCTATTTTAATGTATAAAATATTGTGTAATGATTTTCTATAATAAACCCTGAACCCCTTTGTGTAACTCATATAATAAACTATAAACTATATTAAGCTGTGAGGTTTTCCAGGGCAAGACATATGTAAAGACATATTATAATTCTTAGCACATAGTAGAAAATAAATGCATTCTTTTTTGTTTAATAAAATTCCATTGCTCCTGGTTATCATGCTGTATTGTAAATTATTTTACATTTGTGTCTTTTTCTATTTCAAGAAGAATATAAATTACAAAAGAAGAAATTATGTCAAGTAGAAGTTTATGCATACTAGGTACCTGTTAACATAGTGCACAAGTAATTGCTTATATAGGAGAGATTTCTTTTTTAAAAATTTAACTTTTAATTTTTTTATCTTAAAGATGTGGGGTAAACTTCAGGGTTAGGTATACAAATGTTCATTATGTAGGTACCCTTGTTGATGAGGTGTGACCCCCTTTCCCCAAGCAGATTCCCACTACTGCCGATCCCATTTCCCTGCCCACCCCTCCAGGCAGTTTTTGCTACTGCCAATCCTTTTCCTCTAGTATTACAATAATTGTTCAAGGTCTGCTTATGAGTGAAGACATGTGATATTCAGTTATTTCCTTCTGTGAAAGATCACTCAGTATTATAGACTCTAAGTTCATCCAGGTTGCTGTGAAGTTCATGATTTTGTTCTTCTTTATGGCTGTGTAATATTCCATCATGTGTAGGCACCACATTTTTTTAAATTCAATTCTCTTTTGATGGGCGGCGTGGTTGATTCCATGTTCTTGCTATTGTGAACAATGCTGTAATAGACATACGTGTGCAGGTATATTTTTCATAGAGTGATTAGAATTTCTCCAGTTATATTCCCAGCAAGGGGATTGAGGGGTTATATGGAAGGTCGATTTAGATCTTTTAGGAATCACCACACTGTTTTCCACAGAGGCTGCAATAATTTATACTCCTACCAACAGTGTAGAAGTGTTTCTTTTTGCCACATCCTCTCTAGCATCTGTTGTTTTTTAAGTTATTGATGATGGTCATCCTGACTGGAGTTAAGTGGTATCTCAGTGTGGTGTTAATTTGCATTTCTTTGATGACTAGTGAGGCTGAACATTTTTTCATGTATCTGATTGCTGCTCGTATGTCTTTTGAGAAGCATTTATTCATATCTTTTTCCCACTTTGTAATGGGGCTGTTTGTTTTTTCTTTTTTGCACTTTTGAGTTCCTTGTAGATCCTAGATGTTAGGCCTTTGTCAGACATAGAGTTGGCACATATTTTTTCCCAGTCTGTGGGTTGTCTCCCTACTCTCTGATGATTTCTTTGGCTTTGCAGAAGCTTGTCAGTTTGATGAGGTCCCACTTGTGTATCTTATCTCTTATGGCATGGGCATTTGAGGTTTTGATTGGGAATTGGTTGCCAGTTCCAATTTCCATAAGGGTGTCTCTTGCATTTTCTAAGGTTCTTATACTTTGAGGTTTAACATTTGGGTCTTTGATTCATTTAGAGTTGATTTTTGTGTATGGTGATAGGTAGGGGTATTGTTTTAATCTTCTGCATGTGGTCAGTCAGTTTTCCAGCACCATTTATTGAATAGGTTCTCCTCTTTCCAGTCATTGGTGGTGGAGGCTTTGGTGAAGATATGTTGGTTGAGAATAGGAGATATTTTTAAAAGGTCATTGTGATGCTTTTATCATTATAAGTTTAGAAAAAAAGTGGCCTTGCAGATCACAAGAAAAGAAAGATATTTCATGCTTCAAATACATAATTTTGAAGTAAATTAAATATACTTTGCTCTCACTACTAGTTAATTCCTTCTTTTGTTTTAGATTAGTACACATTACTTCAATGAGTAAAACGTTCATTCATCAAAAATTAATGAATGTTTCTTATTTGTCATTTGTAGATATAAAATTATGACTATGATGGGTAATTACTTACAAATTGAGTTATTTTTATGTTCATGTAAGAAACTGTTAGATGAGATTCCATAAAAAAGCAACCTGACCCAGAAGACGGGAGGACTGAGTCACAAATTAATTCTCTTGAGCTAGAAATTTTAAGACATTTTGTGGAGAATGAAGAGTGATTCTTCATGGAAAGGGAGTATGAGTGAGAAGAGTGACAAAAGAGATATCACCTGGTGCTTAAAGCAAGCATCTCTGAAGAACAGAATGTTGACCAGAATGTCTGGGTCAAAAAAAAAACAAAGGGCTATATGAGAGACTACAAGTAAGTATATGAAGCATAAGATATTAATATTTTAATCTTTATCGTATGCACAAAGTTAAGTCACTGAATATTGTTAAGGAGGGAATGTTAACAAATTTGTGATTTGAAAATTTCTGTATGACTTCAATGAAAAATGAAATCTAAATTTTTTTACTTGAGTAAAAATCAGTGGTTGATCTCTAGCTCTCTAGTTCAGATGAGAGATAGTTTCTTGGATTAAGGTCGTGACCATGGAGAAAGTTGAAGAGGCGACCCCAGAAGAGACGTTGACACACCTGAGAGACATGTAGACATGAGAGTTGACAAACTTGGTGACAAGATTGAATGTTCAGGGAGCTGAGGAAGAAGACGAAAATATATATAGGGAAAGATTGTTACATTTGAATTTAAAATTCTATATAAGGAATATAATTGATGGGCAAATATGTTAATTCTGATACATGATGAATTTTGGGAATCCATGAGTTATTCCATTTGATATATTGATTAGACAATTAAATATAAGCGTAGAAGAGAGGCAACCAATTAAATTTGAATTTATTAATGAAACTTGCATCATGAATATAGTTATCAGTAAGGAAGTCAGAAAAGATTGACTACATCAGAACATTGAGGATATTTGCCACTTCATGGTGGGGGTAAGGAGATGAAGACAATAAAATAAAAGAGAAAAAAACAGAAAAAAAAAATACCAGAGAAAGTGCAATCACATAAGCCAATGAGAGTAACTGAAAAATAGAAAGAAGAAGGATAGAAGGAAGG
>NW_007252286.1:50359-52370 GCF_000164805.1 Carlito syrichta | reverse complement strand
GAAAGAAAGAAAGAAAGAAAAAGAAAGAAAGAAAGAAAGAAAGAAAGAAAGAAAGAAAGAAAGAAAGAAAGAAAGAAAGAAAGAAAGAAAAAGAATTTTTGGATTTAGTAGCATGAAAGTCATTGGTATTCACACTATTTTGAAGTATAGTATTATAAGTGAGTGTAAAGTGAGCAAATAAATCTGGTAATTTATAAAATATTTTTAGAAGATTAGATGTAAACAGAAGACAAGGTATAAATCCATAAAATATAAAATGTCAATGAAATAAATTGTTTTTGTTTTTTTTATTTTTCTTGGAAAAAATAAAAAGATAAAATTTTAAAGATCATATCTCACCCCAGCTTTTGCTTTCATTTTCAAGTGGTATACTTTATGTTTTGATTGCAATATTTTGTCCCAAGTATCTGAGGGTCATTTATTTGACTTGCAATGTTTTTTGAGCAATGACTCTTGCTTGCATCATATCTTTAGGTGGTGCTAAGTCATATCAGAATAGACTGATGAAAGTTGGAACTGTACAGGAAGAGAGGTTTTGTATGCTACTGAAGTCAAGTTGATATCAATTAACACCATATTATTATAAATTGAGAAAGTTAAATATTATCCTCATAATAACCTCAAAGAAAGTATTCATAAAGTATATATAAAAGAAGATGAAAAAGGAATCCAAATGGTTCACCACACACACACACACACACACACAGACTCACAGACAAAACTAAACACAAAAGAAGACAGTAATAAAAAAACGAGAAAGAAAAAGGGCATAAATATTTAAAAACATAGCAAAACAGCAGAGGTAAACACTCTCTTAAAATTATTTTGAATGCATCAGGTTAAACTCACTAAACAAGAGGTGAGTATTGAAAGCATGGCTAAAACAAATATACAGGCAAAAATGTGGTACATCTATATACTGTCTGTAAAATCATCACTTAAGATCAAAAGACATAGATTGAAAATGAAAAGAAGAAAACGTATATTCTATGCAAATAGTAACAGAAAAAGAGCTAGAGTGGCTGTACAACTACACACATTATGGGTTTAAATTAAAAAAATACAAGAAACAAGGAAATTTATTATATAATTGATTATAAGATAATTTCATAAAGATATAAGTATAAACATGTATGGAGCAAACAGCAGCACCCCCAAAATATTTTAACAAACATCGACAGATTTGAAGGGAGAAATGAGCAATAATTGATGGCAACTTAAATAGAGCACTTTCAATGGTAGATGGAAATTTAGTCAGAAGTTCAAAACAGAAATGAAGGATGTCAACATTGTAGACTCTTGACCTAATAGACATGTGCAATATTCTACCCAATAACAGCAGATATACCATCTTCAAGAGCTCATTAAACATTCTGTAAAGTACACCACATGTTAGGCTATACAATAAGTACCATTAAATAGAATATGTTTTAATCACACAAAGTATGCTTTCTGACTACAAAAAAGGCATAAAAATCAATAAAAAAGGAAATTGGAAAGTCACAAAAATATAAAAATTAAATTGCACACTATTAAACAACCAAAAGTTCAAAACTGAAGTCACAAGGTAAATTAGAAAATACAGATAGATAAGTGAAGACAAAAATACACTCTCGCTACTGTTCTGCCCATTGTTCCCTTCACAATGTATCTTTCCTATAATAAATCTACATTTTCCTAACAGTAAACAAACAAACAAACAAACAGTTAGAGGATGCCACAAAGGCAATGCTTAATACAGAAAATTATAACTGTAAATGCCTATATCAAAAATTAAAGCAAAATCACTAATCTGTTTTTTCATGTTGAAGAAGGAGAAAGGAAAGAGCCAACTAAATCCAAGCACAACAGAAGGGAAGAAATTAAAAAATAAAATAGTGATAAATAGAGATTAGAAAAATAATAGAGTATCAATGAAACTATAAGGTGGTTCTTAGAGAAGATCGACCCAAAAGGTGATTCTTAGAGGAGATCTTAGACTAAATTTACTATTCTTTTTTTTTTTTTTTTG
>NW_007252286.1:15839-50339 GCF_000164805.1 Carlito syrichta | reverse complement strand
CGCTCCCGGCCACCGCAGCCTCGACCTGCTGGGCTCCGGCGATCCTTCCGCCTCAGCCTTCCAAGTAGCCGGAACCACAGGCGCGCGCTACCACGCCCGGCTCATTTTTGATTTATTGTAGAGATGAGGTCTCGCCAAGTTGCCCAGGTGGGTCTCGAACCCGCGGGCTCAGGCGATCCACTCACCTCGGCCTCCCAAAGGCGCGGGATTACAGGCTGAGCCACCGAGCCCGGCTTAATTTTTTGTTTATTAGAGACGCCGGAGCCCAGCAGGCGAGGCTGCGGTGGACGGGAGCGGCCACTGCACTCTGGTCTGGGCGACGGAGTGAAACTCCAACTCAAAAAAAAAAAAAAAAAAAAAGCAAAGAAAATACTAAGGCATACATAAATAAAAATGAGACATTTTTACTAAATTACAGAAACAAAATAATTATAAGAGAATACCATGAACAGTTGTCCACCAACAAATTAGAAAACCTTGATGAATAGAGACATTCTTAGAAATACAAGCTTACCTAAATTGATTTAAGAGAAAGTAGAAAATCTGTATAGACCTACAACATCTGAAAATATTACATCAGTCATCAAAAACTTCTCAACAAAGTCCAGAATCAGATTATTTCACTCCTACCAACATGTAAAGAATTACTATCAATCCTTCACAAACTCATTACAAAAATAGAAGATGAGGACACATTTTCGGTCATTTTATAAGGTCATTATTATCTTGATGTGCAAGTGTGATAAAGATATCATAAGATAAAAAATGCAGGCTAATATCTCTAATGAATATAGATGCAAAATTTTTCATCAAAATACCAGCAAACCTAATCCAACAGCATATTAAAAAGATTATACACCATGACTTAATGGAAATTTATATCAATACTACAAGAAAGGCTCAACATAAAAATATCAATGTAGTACACCAGATTGATACAACTAAGAAAAAGAGTGAGCATCATCTCAGTTGATGCAGAAAAGGCATAAGAAGAAAAAAGAAATCATAAGAAGAAAAAAATGCAGATAATATACCTCATGAATATGGACAACATTGTCCTCAAAAACAAGTATCAATCCATACCCAGCAACATATAGAAAGGATTGTGCACCATGATCAAAGTTGACTCATCCCAAAAATGCATTGAAGATATTAAAACAATCAACATAATAAAAAGTACAAAAAAGTGCTTGATTGCTTCAATAGATGAAGAAAACATTTGAAGAAATGCAACATTTTATAAGAATAATATACAGGAAATTAAAAATAGAGGACATTTTTAACATGGTAACAAATATTTTTGAAAAATTTGCAGGAAATATAACAGTCAAAGCCTGAAAGAAAGTTTTCTTCTAAGGTCAGGAGCAAGACAAGGTACCTGATTGCTGCACTGCCATTGCACATGCACTAAAAGTTCTAGCCATGACAACAGATAAGATAAAAAAGTAAAACTTATCTAAATTATTAGGAAGAAGTAAAACTCGTTTATAGATGACATGATCATATATACAATCAATGAATACATATTAAAGTTATTACAGCTAATAAAAAAATTCAACAAAGCTGCAGGTTACAAGCTCATTCTATATACCTTCAATGTATGATTCAAAAACGAAAATATCATAGCATTTTCATATAAATAGCACCTAAGGAAAAAAATGCCTAGGAATAAATTAAACCCATGGCAATCTGAAAACTAAAAAAAAAAAAAAAAAATGTGAAAGAAATTAAAGGAGATTTAAATAAGCAAACACATTTTCTATGTTCATGGGTAGGGAAACATAAACTTGTTAAGATGTTAATACTACCTAGAGTGATCCACAAATTCAGTGAATTCATATCAAAATTTCAAGTCTTTTTTAAAAATTATAAAAAAGGAAAAGCTAATCCTCAAATTCATATGAAATTTCAAGAGACCCCAAATAGCCAAAACAATTTTGAAAGAGAACAAAGCCAAAGTACTTCTATTTGTCTTTCAAAACTTACCACAAAGCTACAGTAATAAAAAACAATACTCAACTGTAACAGTGATAAATCAATATAACCTGAAAGAATAACCCCTTACAGAGGTTCTATTTCAGTGAACATGAGCACTTTGGTTTAAAGTAGGAATTGTGTGTGTGTGTGTGTGTGTGTGTGTGTGTGTGTGTGTGTGTGTGTGTGTTTGCTTAGAATTATATATAGGACTGAGAATCAAATTTTAATCCGGTATCTGTCTATCAAATTTTGTAATTTTTGATATGTATGCTAATTCTTTTAAGTACTTTGTTTTGTTTGTATTTCTTTATTGTCAAACCAATGCATTCGTAGGTGGATGCTTTCTGTCTTTGAAGGGAGAACCTCTTCCCAATCTTTTATTTAGTGCAATGTTTCTGAGCCTTGGCACATATTTCAGATTATGTTCCCTTGTAGACATGTGCAATTCTGCTTGTGAGTTGTAGTATACATCATCTCACTAAAGAGAGTCTATTTGAAAAAAAACGACACTATTAAAAGAGTAATATTAAAAGAGTACAAATGATTGAAGTCATTCATTGTTATATTTGAACCCCTATATTACTATCCGCAACAAACTTTAAATCTAATCTTTCAGACATGGTCTTCTGTAGACCATTCCATGATAGCAAGACAGTTTTCTCTCACAGGTCACTCCCCTTCCTATACCTCTATCATGCCGACTTGTTTAATATTCTTAAAGAGAAGCAAGTAGAACTGGGAATAAAAATATCTACTAGAATTCAAGCCATAAATCTGTAGTCACCGTGTTTACAATTTCCAGATGTAATACGTCAAAAAACAATCCTGCTTCAACTGTAATGAATGTCTTAGTTACAGCAAGGCTGAGGAATGAATGGTGACATAGCTTTATCATGGAGGGGTAGTGTAATTGATTACCAAATAGTCACCACTGGACAAAAGGGACAGGTGGGTGCTCAAATGCCACGTTATTTGCCATTGTTAGACTATTTTAAATTTGCAACATTATACTGAAGTTATATAGTCCATCAGTCAATATGTGTTTAGAATCTGTGAAAATATTATGTACGTTAGAATAGAGAACCATATAAAACAAATTTTAATCACTAATGTATCATATCATCATAGAAAATTTTAATTTCTTAAACTAAATAGTCTAAAATTTAGTGAACCATATTTCAAACAGAAGTCACCTAAGCAGCAAGCAAGCTTTTCATTGAAACGTTCAGCAAACTTTTGCCTTGATAAGAGATACAACTTATTACCTTGCAGTGCTCATAGCACATAAAAGACTTGATTAATGCATCCACAAATGACATTGAGAGAGTCTATTTTATCTATCTATAAATATATACATGAGTAAAATAGCTTTAATTTGAAAAAACTGTATTCATGGTAGAGGCTATTTATCTATTTTTAAGGAATAGTTTCAAGCAAATTAATTACATTCTCACAATGATTAAAAATAGAATTTTACCTAAATGTCCTCCTTTGTTTAACTTTGAAGGAAAGATAAGTCTGTATTTGACTAGTGTAATTTACCCACTCTTTTTTAGCTTGGATATTACTTATTGAAATATATTATTCTCTATCAAATACATGATTCATGACAAGAAACCTTTTGATTCACTGACTCATCAAAAGAAAATACTTATTGTTTGAAACACTAAAGTAGGCATTACATTAGAATTAAATATTTAACTATAAAGTAAAAGTAGTTATTAAAATAATAAGCTACAAACGTTTCTAGTAAATCAATATTAAACAGTAACTTTGTCAAAATTATTTTATTCATTGTAAGACTTTTTTTAAATGACAAACTCCAAATTAAATTGCAACTCAAAGTTTCAACACAGGTTTTTCCCTTCATTGTAACAATTAAGTTATGAATAGTTATTATATGGTTTCAAATTATGCCACATAATATGTTTCACTTTTTTGCCCATGAAGTTCAATGCAGTCTGAATGAGAATGTTCAGTATTCACAGAAAGTAATGACACATTGTTTTTGAATTAGCTAAAAGTTATAAAGGGTTTTAGAACTTCTATTTAAATGTCTCTGTCTCCCTCTCCCTCTCCCTCATCTTTCCCTCTTCCTCCCCACTTCCACTTCCTCTCCCTCTATCCTGGATTTATGCAAACTTTAGAGCCAAAGACTAGGGTAATAACCTTAAAGAGGAGCAAGGAGAACTGCGACCAATATCTCTACTAGAATTCAAGGCATAAATCTATAGTCACCTTGTTTACAATATCCAGATGTAATACCTACAAAAACAATCCTGTTTCAGGTCTTACCACTCTCTAGACCTAATACATTTTCACTTTTTTCTGATATTCTCTAGAATTTAACACAAAGACTTTCAGAATTTTATATATTTTATACACACACACTATACAACTGTACATGTGTAGTAAAAATGTCCTCACACAAAAGCGACAGGACAATACAAATTTATCACTGTGCCATTTACTTCAGCCTCTCACCTGATGGTGTTGGAGACAATAGGACAGAATTGACAAGAAAACTCCAGATGACTATAATCTAGAATCTTAAGTAGCTTTGTAATTTTATCAGTTATTCATTAAATCATTTATTCAATCATTTTCATTCATGTATTTTTATTTACATGTTTCATCAGATTTATTAATCTATTTCTTTGCATGTTTTTCAGAAATTCCATCAACAGCTATGCTCTATGAGACACTATCCAGGGGAACGTAAAGGTTAAAAATATTAAATATCTGTTATTTAAAAGATAGTACTTATTTTAAAAGAAGTCTTGACTGATCACATAGGTGCATTTTAACAGATAAACAGCATAAGTTTTTGGTTTTTTTTCCAGAAAAAAAATTATATTGGTCCTTACAATACTTCATAGCTATGATGATAGGTGAACCAGATCTTGAAGAATAGATAGAATGTAATTGAATAGAGTTAAGACTGGTAATATTTAATACAGGAAGTGACAGAAACAAGATTCCATGGTAGGATAGTACAAGTTTGTTTAGGGATCAAAATAATTATTTTTAACATCCATTTAATGCTCTTTGCAGCTCTCAAGAGAGCCTTGTTCAGGGACATCAGCTTTGTAGCTTGAAATTAGAAAAAATGAGACCAATTAATTTATTATAATAGATATGCTCAAATACTTATTAAAAGCTTCAGATGACTTAAATAGGAATACAGAACAGTCTCTGATATGAAAGATATTCAATGTATTTCTGAGATGTGGATATATGCACATACATTTAAAATTAGATGCAATTCTTAAATCCAGGAAAAACAATTCCAAAGGTTCAAAATGATAAGTAGTTTGAGTAGTGCAGACGTCTTCTTAGAATAGATACCATCTGATGAAAAATTGATAGGCAGAGAATAGAAACAAATCAGATAATGCATTATATGTTATGTCCCTGAATAATGAAAAGCCTGAGGTTTAGTGGTGAAAAATTTGTATTAAATTATATAAAAAAGATAAGACTGGAAGTCTAGGTAACTAAAAATATTAGAAAATCATATTTAATTTAAATTTGTAGATTATCTTTCCACAGTGTTGATGCAATATTTTTATAAGGGGAATGTTAATTAAAAATGTTTGTTATAATATTTTTCTATTTGGCAAAGTAGGAACATTTGCCTATTGTCAATTGTGGTATTATTATTACTACTACATTATGAGGAAGAAAGATTACATTTAGGCATATATATGATTCTTATGTGAATTATGACATGATTTTTTTTTCTCTCTGAACATGTCTAAGGGTCAAAAATCAGTAGGCTTTATATATATGTTTTACTTAGAGGCAGCTGGCATTTTATGGAGCTTTTTGATTTCTTTCTATTGTGTCTATCTTGCAACTTTATTATGAATTTTATCCTCAAGCAGTTTCTTTTCAAATAATATGGAGTCTTCAAAGATCAACATATGCAAGTCACATTGATGAGAAAATGAACAGTGAGACAAATTGTCTTACAATCATTCAGCAAAGATAATACAGGAAAAGTAGAGTCATCTTTACAAGAAAACAAAAGATTGGGCAAGTTCAGTTAGCACTGCTCCTTTTTATTGAAACTATGAAACTAAATATATCACAAAACAAACTCATTATATAAGCTCCATTTAGATTAGCAAAACTGGTAGAGTTGTTTAAAAGAGCAGATGGTGACTTTGTGATTGTGGACAGTACTCTCCAAAACCTAATTGAGAATGTTTGGAGAGGGAGAAAAACATAGGCAGGTGTAATATATAGCTGTCCAGATTGACATTTCACCCTAGTCTGACATCATTCACATCTGTTCTTGAATATCAAGAAAAAACATAATTTCTTCAGGTTTTTTTTTTTCCTGCAGACTCATCAACTGCTTTGTACATGAAATTGGGATATTGTTGGAAACATGTGTTTGAGTCTGATGGTATCATAATTAACAGTTACTTCAACCAAAGAGATCTGACTAACAAAACTAGAATTATGATCTCACTTCTGACATAGTTTCTTCCCTCAGAAAATTAAGGAAGTAAACAAACAATGAACATACTACTATATTGGATTCTGTTGTATAGAGGGAAAAGTATAATTTGCATTATAAATTGCTTGAGTGATTCACAAAGAACTTCTGCTATTCTTACTCAAATTTTTATAAACTAAATTAGATTATCGTGTCTACAGGAAACATAACATGATCTTGTACTGGAACGGGTCAACCAAATAATTTTACAGCTGAGTAAACCAAGCCTCAATAGAGCTAATTGCTCTCATAAGGTCATAAAGCTTATGAGAGAAAAAAATAGTACTTACAACTTTGTTTCAGTACTAGGGAAATTATGTATATAATTAATGTAATTTCAGCCTCTATCCAACTGAAGCAATAAGGGGATTTATTATCCAACATAGCAAATTCTCTAGAGAGAGGGAACAAGGGATCCAGGGTTGGTTGATTCAGCTGCTTAATAGTGTCATCAAATTGGGCTCGATGGCTCAGCCTGTAATCCCGCACCTTGGGAGGCTGAGGTGAGTGGATTGCCTGAGTCTGCGGGTTTGAGACCCACCTGGGCAACTTGATGAGACCTCATCTCTACAATAAATAAATAAAAAAATTAGCCGGGTGTGGTAGTGCATGCCTGTAGTTCCAGTTACTTGGAAGGCTGAGGCAGCAGGATCGCTGGAGCCCAGCAGGTTGAGGCTACGGTGGCCGGGAGTGGCCAGTGCACTCCAGTCTGGGCTAGAGAGTGAGACTCCAACTCAAAAAAAAAAATAGTGTCATCAAAGGTTGAGACACTTTCCACATCTCTACTATGTCATTTTAGAAGTGACAACTTGTTCCTTAGCTAGTTCTCCGCTTGGTCACAAGATATCTGAGCTGCAGAAAGCTTGTGGGGCAATATGATTTTTTTATTTCATCCAGTGAAATGGAGTCGAACTTCTCCCTCAAGTACTGAAGTCATAGCCTTTAAGCCAGTATGGCCAATTTACATCACCCCATCCTCAGACAAATAAAAACCAGATAAAGTCTAAGTGATATAATAATGTAGGTAATAAAAATAATGAAGTTGACATGCAGAATTTTACAAAAATGAATTTGCAAAAGCAACAGATTATTGAAAAGCATCCATATTTAAGTTAGAAAACAAAAACCAGTGATTTTATTTCACTGAATTTAATTGCATTTTATATTTCTTTCATAATCAGGGACCAGATCACTATAGGTCAAGGGGAAGAGGAAATTCTACAGTGTAATATCCTAAGTAATAATAACAAAAAGAACTCCAGTTTTCTTTGGGTACTCTCTGATAATTATCAGAAGTACCCAAATTATCTGAAGTATCTTTACAAAGCCAGGAATACTATATAGTTTCAGATGGAAAGATTAGGCCATTTAAAGTAAAGTCCATCATTTAAACAACACACACACACACACACACACACACACACATACACACACACGCACACACGTACATACAGACACACCCCAAAGTTAAGGCAAAATCTGTACAAATTTCCATTTTAAATTTATTTGTTTTCCAAGCTCAAGGACAACAAACATGCTTATAACTATTTTCCAGTCTGTGGGCTATCTCCCTGCTCTTTTGATGGTTTCTTTGGCTTTGCAGAGCTTGTCAGTTTAATAAGATCCCACTTGTCTATCTTATCTCTTATGGCCTGTGCATTTTGGGTTTTGCTCAGGATTGGATGCCAGATCCAACTTCCATAAGGGTGTGTCCTACATTTTCTAAGGTTCTTATGGTTTGAGGTTTTACATTTAGGTCTCTGATCCATTTAGAGTTAATTTTTGTGTATGGGGATAGATAGAGGTGCTGTGTGAATCTTCTGCATGTGGTCAGCCAGTTTTCCCAGCACCAATTACTGAATAGGTTCTCCTCTCCCCAGTGGTGGGTGGTGGAAGCTTTCTCAAAGATGAGTTGGTTGAGAAATTGAGATTTTGCCTTTGGAATCTCAATTCTATTCCATTGGTCTATATGCCTGTTCTTGTACCAATACCAGGCTGTTTTGATTATTGTAGTTTATAGTAAAGTTTGAAATCTGGTAGTGTGATACCTCCTGCTTTGTTTGTTTTTGTTCTTGTTGTTGTTTTGCTGAGGATTGTTCTGGCTATTCTTGGTCATTTGTGTTTGCATATGAATTCCTATATTGTTTTTTCGAGATCTGAGAAGAATGTTGCTGGTAATTTGATCTGTAGATTGCCTTAGGTAAGATGGACATCTTAACAATGTTGATTCTTCCAATCTACATGAGTGACAAAGGCCTAACATCAAGGATCTACAAGGAACTCAAATGTGCTGAAAAGAAAAAAACAAACAACCCCATTACAAAGTGTCTATACAAAAAATATGAATAGACACTTCTCAAAAAAAGACATACAAGCAGCCAATAGATACATGAAAAAATCTTCAGTCTCACTAGTCATCAAGGAGATGCAAATTAAAGCTACACTTAGATACCACGTAACTCCCGTCAGAATGACTATCATCAATGACTTAAAAAATAACAAATGCTGGAGAGGATGTGGTGAAAAACGAACACTTCTACACTGTTGGTGGGAGTGTAAACTAGTACAACCTCTGTGGAAATCAGTATGGTGATTCCTAAAAGTTCTAAAAATTGACTTCCATATGACTCCACAATCCCCCTATTGGGAATATACCCAAAATAACTCAAATCACTCTATAAAAAAGATACCTGCACACATATGTTTATTGCAGCATTGTTCACAATTGACAATAGCAAGATCATGGAACCCACTGTGTTGTCCATCAAAAGAGTACTGGATTTGTAAAATGTGGTACATATACACAATGGAATATTACACAGTCATAAAAAAGAACAAAATCATGAATTTTGCAGCAACCTGGATGGAATTAGAGTTTATAATACTGAGTGACCTTTCACAGAAACAAAGATCTGAACATCACATGTTCTCACTCATAAGTGGACCTTGAAAAACTACTGTAATACTATAAGAAAAGGATTGACAATGATAGGAAACTACTGGTGGAGGGCAAGGAGGGGCAGGGAGGAGGGATTAACGGTAGTCAAAATATGTTTGGGGAAGGGGTGGCACACCTCATCAACAAGGGTACCTGAACAATGAATATTTGTATACCTAACCCTTAACTGTACCCCACAATTTTAAAATAAAAAAAATATATAATTACTAAACAAAAAGACAACATCAACAAACAACTTTTCCAGACATGTAGGTTTATTGAGAAGTTTACACTTTACTTGTCATATTTTTCTGATCTTTTGTAATTCACATTCCTGTTCAAAGTGATACATGATTTATCTCTTAACAAACATATCAGAGACTAATTCCAGAATTTATTAAGTACTTTTTAAACTGATTTAAATGTGTCAAGTTTAAAAAGTAATCTTCATTGTAATGGTAAACGTAGACAATAATCTCTTGTAGAATGCCTTCAGAATATTTATTTTCCAAATTTTACACAAAGGCCCATCAAGTTGTATATTTTTGGGTCACCATTAAATTATTAATGAAATACTGAAAAGCTTTGCTCATCAAAATTGTCATAAGTTTTATCATTGGGGTGCAAAGTAAATATTATATAACTTTTAGACCTATTAAAAAGATATCAGATTTATTTTATGTCACATCTGTATCTATACATTCAAAATTAAATTTAAAATTTGAAACAATTATGTTTATAGCTCTGAAATTTTTTTGTCCTACCTATCCATGTATCAAGAAAACACTAGAATTTGACTGTAATTTCAAAAGTTTTAGATAAATTCGCAATTAAGTTATGCCTACAATGAAATCCATACATCCAATTTGGCAGAATTAATCTGGGAACATTTAAATACAATTATTGTTCGTTTAATTCATTAGTTTTGTCATTAAATTTAAAAATGACAGTTTACTGGAAAATAAGTACCTGAGTATTTCAGTGGAGTGTTTCTCCCTGTTTAATAAATCACTCAATACTTGATTTTTTAATCTTGTTTTTACTTTTGCATTAGAAACAAAAGAAAAAAAAATTTAGTAGAAGTAGAAGTCAATGCCTAAATTTTGTCCAGAGAATTTTGCATCTACTCAGAAATGTGGATGTAATATAAATCCATCATGAGTCTATAAAACATTAATTCCTCCCTTTCTTAATGAAAAGTGGTTAACTAGAAATCAATATTAGATAGAGGTTTTGGAAACATTCCTCATCTATTCATTTCTGAAGAATTCAGACTCAATTTTTATACAAAATATTTTTGATAATATTTCTCCATTGCTGGTTCCTTATCAACGTCTTGACCTGAAAATGTATGTCTCTACAAGACATTATCTGAGAAATATTCTCCTTTTACATTTGTTCCTAGGTAAAATACCATTATTATGTGAATGACTTTCAAATGTATGTTTCTTGTTTATAACTGTCCCTAAATCATTCCCACCTAACTCTGTATCAGACATATACTTTCAACTCTCTCTGATGTATTTTTTTTTCATTCTAACCAATTGCAGTAGATGGAAATTCTTTTTTTTTTTATGATTAGAAAAGAAACCTTATAAAAATCCTTGGTTTTTCTCATCTACTCATCTAAATTCATCTGCAAACTACCTTGAACAATCCAGTGATATCTATCTAGAATTTGGCCACTTTCTGTTACTAATACTGCTCTTGTTTAAGTCACTGTTCTTTTTCTACTGTACTATTTCAATCGTTTTCTAACAAGTCTCCACAATCCTATATTTTTATTCTATAGTCTGCTTTTCACAAAACATCCAAAGTGGTGCTGCTAAACCAAAATCCAGATCACATACCTCCTATGCTTACAGTGGAGTTCCTATCACTTACACACTTGCAATCTGAAATATGATCTAATAACAACAATATTTAGTATACTACCTATCAACTCTACTATCCTGAAAAGCAATCGATGTAATGGCCAAAATTAATGGTCACAATTTGATGAAAGTACGTCCAAGTCTTCTTAATAAATTGCCTGGAGAGGAGTGACTTTCAAAAGTTGTCAAATCTCTAATTTTGTAAAAGTATGTGTTTATTTTTTCAGATTTTTATTAATTCTATATCTTGCTTTTAAACACTAAAGTGTCATAATATTTAACTTCAAGATTGTTTTCATATTCTAAATTTGCATTAATTTAATTGCTATTTGAAATTTAATTTTTAATACAGAAAATAAAATTAGAATTTTCAATGTTGAAGTTTTGTTCAATATAGCTTCAATATTTCCTTTTTTAAAGTTTGTATTTTTTAAATTGTTGGCTGAGTATACATGTTCAAAGAGGAATAATGGGGAATTACTCAATGGGTAATCTAATAAACTGAAAGAAAGACCAATGGGATCTGGCATAATTGTGGAAGACGTTAGCACTGCTCACAAGTATTTCTGGCCCTTTCCCCTTGGGGCATGGGAATGACTACATTTTTATACTACATCAAAGTTAGTTGTGGCATGTAACTTAATGGAATGTGAGCTGAAATGACGTTTCTTAATCAGATGTAGAGGTATTTAAGAGTCAGTAGTGATTCCCTATGTACTTGCCTCTCTCTGCTGCCTTGATCAGAGATATTCCAGGTGAGGGAGGCTTGGGTCTTGTAATCACTGCGTGGGAATAGCACGGAACAGAGGCCTTTCTAATACACAGTAGGCTGCATTAAGACATTGACATTTTGAGGTCTTTCTTTTTTTACTGTAGCATAATGTAGGCTGTTAAGAGACATATTTCAAAAATCATCAACTGAAAGACCTACCAACTGAAGCCAAAAGTTGAAAAGTCTGACACATACACACACACATATAAAATTTTCTTATTGCCCTATCCTAAACATGCAAAGTATTGTCACTCTTATATGGAAAACCTTTAACAAAAAAGGTTGTTCATAAAAACTACTTGCAGAAAATAGAAGCTATGCAGGCTGATGAAAATAAAAGGTGTAAGAAAATTTTAAAAAATATAATTTTTAATAATTGAAGTCATTGCAAGCTAGAAGAGATAAAATGATCAGAAAAAAAGGCAAAATAAATTCAAAGTTATTTCCTAAAACATAAGACTTGAGTTTCTAGATTACAAAATCTAAATAACTACTTGTTACAGTGTATGAAATTTGACCCAGACCAATGTGCAATGCCTCAATGTGAATTTTGCATGAATGAGTCACCCAAAATTTTCCAGAACTGGCAGAATCTTTTGTCCTTCATATTATACATTTTTCTTTCTGTTTTCTATCGATCCTTCTGAGCGA
This sequence comes from Carlito syrichta, assembly GCF_000164805.1. NCBI lineage: Eukaryota > Metazoa > Chordata > Mammalia > Primates > Tarsiidae > Carlito > Carlito syrichta. Next base: position 37,620 of record NW_007252286.1, on the reverse strand, counting down.
CATTCTTCTTCTCAAAATTCATGTATATTTAAAATACATTCCCAAAGTTGCATAATAAATTGAGGCCTCAATTAAGATGTGAATGCTATAATATGACTGTGGTCATGAGGAAGTATTGCATTACTCAAATAGATATCCATGGCCAGGGTGAAATGAAAGATTTAATACAGTGAGAGACAATGAACAGTTTCATTCCATATACCATACCCATAGCATGATCTGAATAATATCTTAGAAGAAAACAAAACAAAACAAACCATAGGATTTGTTTGTGACTCATAAAGTTACTGTTATATATGTCATTATTTATAAATGAATATGATCATATACCATACTTAGAATTTGTATGTGTAAATTTGTCACATTACAGGAAACAGTTATTTTTCTTATTTAACATAATTTCATTAAGCATATTGTTTCACTCAGGTAAAGTGTTACATTTATCATAGCATTTAAAATATTACACATATAAATTTTTTTTTTTTTTTTTTTTGACTGGAGTCTCACTCTGTTGCCCAGACTGGAGTGCAGTTGCCGCTTCCGGCCACCACAGCCTTGACCTGCTGGGCTCCGGCGATCCTACCACCTCAGCCTTCCAAGTAGCCAGAATTACAGGCATGCGCTACCACGCCCGGCTGCTTTTTATTTATTGTAGAGATGAGGTCTCGCTGCCCAGGCGGGTCTCAAACCCGCGGGCTCAGGCAATTCACTCACTTCAGCCTCCCAAAGGCGTGGGATTACAGGCTGAGTCACCGAGCCTGGCTCACATATAAATTTTATCTAAACTCAGTTAAACTCACTAGTTCACATAGTAATAATTATAAATTCTCTTTCTTTGGAAAATGAATTGAGGTTTTATTATTATGTTAGATATCACTGTGACCTTGAATAGCTATGTATTTTCATATATCATTCACTGCTTTGTTTATTTAAAGAAGTTATACATCTCTGTATTATCCCAGATATTAAACAATATGGTTACTCTTGCAACTAGAAAGTGCTGACCTTTTATAATTAAATTAAACTTTGATTAACCTGTTTTTAGGAAATTATTACCTATTTTTTTTTTAAAAGTAATATTAGAGAGTAATTAAGTAATTTCTGATTACAAATACAGGATATATGGAAGAATGTGCAAGCTCTCTTAAGTGTTTGATAGTCCACTAAATAGTAGTAATATTATAAATGTATTATCTCATTTAGAATTTTATAATTTTCACTGGACACTAAGACTCTGCTATGTCATTTCTCATTATGTAATACTATTTGTTATAAGATAATCTCCCCTCATCAATCACTAGCAGTAGTTTTTTTTTCACACGTATGCTTGTTGCAGCTTTATTCACAAAAGCAAAAACATGGAACCAATCATGCTGCCCATCAAAGCTGGACTGGATTTTTAAAAATGTGGTACATGTTATACAATGGAATATTAGGCAGCCATAAAGATGGACCAGATGAATAAATCATGTCTCAAACTGTAAATTGTGACGCAGTAGCTAAACAAAAAGACACACACACACAGTCATAAACAGCTATCTAGAAAATTGGTTAAGTATAAAGCAAGTTGCTAAAGAGTATGAACAGTATTGGGTACTTAAAATACACTAAGTATATTATTTGCATGAGAAAAATAGGCATAAAAAGATTTATAAGGACTCACACAAAACAGTTTAAAGTGCTGTAGTAGATGAGGTAAGGGTGGAAATATACACTTGAGGTTTTAGAATAAATCCTTGGTGATGGAAAGGTCAGTGAAAAATTCCATGAAGCTAGAGTTAGGCAAGATGTTCTGGTGTTGGTGTTGTTAAATACTCTAATTGCTGTTTGGAGTTTACCTAAGTCTGACTTGTTCATTTCCACCAAAGACATGTTGCTGGAATCCCATTTCTCAACATTACTCTGCACATGTTCTAAACTTATTTTAAAATGTGAGGATTTATTAATTAGAATGACAGATTATGCACTGGGTAGACAGTTATATTCTATGATACTACCCATCTGATCTCAGAATAGGGTCAATTGCTTAGGTTAAATAACTTGGAGTCTCTTTATAGCCTGACTCTAAGTTGTCAGGAGGAATGACTGACTCTACTCAAGACACATAGCCCAGGTCCAAACAGTTTTTCAAGATGTCCAAATTTCAAAATGTATATTATATATATTTATTAGGTGCTGCCATATGACAAGTACTATACTAACTGCTGAGATAAAGTTTAATAAGGTTCAGTGTTGAACTAATATATTTGAAATCAAATCCATGAAAATTATATGTGAAGTTTAAATCTCATAAATGTTATGAGAAAGGTGCGAGATGATAAACTTGCACATGAGACAGTTACCTAATAAAGGTATGGATTTATCTTGAGTATCTTCACAGAGAATTCTGGACCATGAAGATAATAAATATAATAATTGTCCAGACAAATTGATATTGGGACTTAAAATAATTTTTTCAAGAAAACATTATATAAGAATATTAAAGGTTTGAACCTCAAACAGTGTCACAACATAGACAAGAGGTGGTTAGGGAAAAAAAGGAATAGTTTTATAAGAGATTTCATAAAAATAAATGTATGAAAATATATACAGGATGGAAATTTATTGATTACAATATAAATTTTTTAAAATTTTATTTTAAAGATTTGGGGTATAATTCTGGATTAGGAGTTAAGTGTCTACCATATAGGTAAAGTTTGGGCCTCCCTTTGGTCCCCACTTTGACTGGTTTGAGATCAGGTGCCCATCCCTCCTTCCTGTTAGCGTCCTGCCACTTTCAATCCCTTTCTTATAGCATTATGATTAATTTTCAGGATCTGCTTATGAATGAAAACATATGGTACTCAGTTCTTTGTTTCTGTGTTAGGTCACTGAGTTTTATAGACTCTAAATCCATCCAAATTGCTGTGAAGTCCACAGTTTTGTCCTTTATGGCTTTGTAATACTCCATTGTGTATATGTACCATATTTTTTCTGCTTCCTTTTTTTTTTTTTTTTTGAAAGCAGAATTTATTGAAAGACAAAAAAATTTCCACAGTGGGAGGGAAACTAAAGGGGTTCCCCCAGTCCACTTTCAATGGGCAGCATAATTGGTTCCATGTTTTTGCCATTGTGAATAAAGCAACGATAAACGTGCATGTGCAGGTATCTTTTCTGAAGAATTATTGAATTCTTCCAGGAATATTTCCAGAAGGGGGATTGCTGTGTTGTGTGGGAGGTCAATCTTTGAATCTTTTAGGAATCGCTACACTGTTTTCCACAGAGGTTGTACTAATTTACAAACCCACTAACAGTGTAGAAGTATTCCCTTTTCTGTCCATCCTTGTCATCAACTGTTATTTTTTGAGTTATTAAGGATGGCCATCCTGACTGGAGTTAAGTGGTATCTCAGTGTGGTTATGATTTGCATTTCTTTGATGATTAGTGAAGTTGATCATTTTTTCACGTATCTCTTGGCTGTTTGTATGTCTTCATCTGAGAAGTGTCTATTCATGTCTTTTGCCCAATTTTTATAGGGTTTTTTCTTTTTTCATTTTGGCATATTTGAGTTATTTGTATATCTTCATTGCTAAAAATGTACAAAATTTTAGTTTGTTTTAATTGGAACATTTGGGCTCATCTTAATATAAGATATTCTTATATATGGGTGAGCATAGGGATTTAGGAAAGTTCAGACCACAGTTTAATGTTATAAGTGGAATCCAGTTCCTTCCAGGCTGATGTCTTACTCACTTCCTTGTCCATTACACACTACACCATCCTAAAGACTGAGGAGTTGGCTGAGTATGCATCATAGTCCAGGGTATGTTCCTGGCAGAGAGATGATGATCAAAGTGCATTCTATTCAGGGTGATAAAAATGACTGTATTTGGCCGATGCAGACAGAGCAAGCAGAAGAAGAAATGTGTTAAGAAGCTGAGACTTTGAAGGAGGTGTCAGATCTCACAGGGTTTTCTAATGTATGCTCACTGAAAATAACAGAGTATTGCAAAAGGATTTTAGGAAGGAAATAGATAAGACATGTTTTTGACAGATATGGCTCTCATCTCAAATCGTTTCCTTCATTCTTTAACAGACTATTTACTATTCTCCAAATCTTAATAAAAACACAATACAAATGAAGCTTCACATTGAGTCTTCCTGTAATCAAACTGAAAAATATAAACCAATCTTGTATAGACATTCTCTTAAGGCCACCAGTGTTCCTCAGAATGATATCTTGTTACTATTGTGGAAGTGAAATAAAAACAGAAACAAAATTTAAGACTGAGAGCTCAATTAAGAAATTATCACAGCAATTAAGGGAATCTGGCCCCAGATATTAGTATTAGGGAAGAAAGTTCTGCTTTAGAAAATAACCAGGAAATATAAGACAGAAGTTTTAGCTATTTTTAGTCTATATATTGGTTTATTTCTGCTTCAAAATAATTTTATGACAGACAATTTATACAACACAGGATACCAGGAACATAATGAGCATCTCAATAGACAAATGGGCAAATGACTTAGAAAGGTGTCACCAAATAAGATACTCCAAAAACCAGTAATAGAAAATATGATAATACCCATTGCCTATCAAGGCAATGTAAGTTAACACATAGCATAAGTCTTAGTATGATAATTGAATATATTAATAAATATATTAGCAAATACTTAAAAGACTGGTGTTATCTGGCATTGATCATGTGTATTTCCATACTTTTAAATTAATTTGTCTGTTTATTTATGTATCTATTCATATTTTAGAGTCGTGGGCTACATGTGAAAATTTTTTACATAAGGAAATTGTGTGCAAGTGAGGTATGGGCTTCTAGCGAGCATTCTCTCTCCTGGTAGTAAACATGGTACCCAATGGGTAGCGTGTGCCCCTAATTCCTCCACCTCTTTCTTCCTGCTAGTAGTGCATAGCATCAGTTGTTCCTGCCTTTGTACTTGTGTACTCAGTGTTTAGGGCTCATTTATGAGCGAGAAAATATGGTATGCAGTTTTCTGTTTCTGTGTTAGTTAGAATGATGTAGTCTCCTGCTGTATGCATGTTGCTATAAAGCTCATAATTTTATTCTTCTTTATGGCCACAGAGTATTTCATCAGGTATATGTACTTTTTAAAAATCCATTCCACTTTGGAGGGGTGTCTGGATTGGTTTCAGGTTTTTGCTATTGTGAATAGTGCTGCGATAAACATATGTGTGTGGTTGTCTTCTTGGTAGAGCAATTTATGCTCCTCTTGGTATATTCCCATAAAAGGGATTGCTGGAACATTAAGTAGCTCACTTTTTAGCTTTTTCTGAGAAAATATCACACTGTTTTCTGCAAAGGTTGAACTAGCTTACATTCCAATAGACAGTGTAGATGTGTTTTCTCCTCTCTGCTGTCTTACCAACACATATCCTTTTTTGACTTATTAACAACAGCCATCCTTACCAGTGTGAGGCAATATTTCATTGTAGTTTGGATTTGCCTTTCTCTAATGATTACCGAAGCTGAGTATTTTTTCATATTTGTTGGCTGCTTGGATATCATCCTTTGAGAAATGTCTTTTCATGTTCTTTGCCCACTTTTTAATGGGGTTATTTATTTTTCTCCCCTGACAATTTATTTGCATTCCTTATAGATCCTGCATCAGGTCTTAGTCTAATGGTTAGCTTGCAAAATATTTTTTTCCCATTCAGCGGTTGTCTTTTTACTCTCTTGGTTGTTTTTGTTTTGTTTTTGTTGTACAAAAACCTTTTAACTTGGTAAGGTCTCACTCTGTTAGTTTTAGTGTTTTCTTGCCTTTGCTTTTGAGGACTCGGTCATTAATTGACTATACTATGACCAACATGATAACTTCTAAGTTTTTGTCTAAGATTATTTATGTTTGGAGTTTTATATTTAGGTTCTTGATCCCTTTTGAGTTAATTTTTGTATATTGTGAGAGCTAGGTGTCAATTTTTGTATATGGTGAGAGCTAGGTGTTATTCTTCTGCATGTGGTAGGCCATTTTTCCTAGCATCATTTGCTAAATATGATATCTTATCTTTTCTCTAATGGTTGTTTTTTCATGTTTTGGTTTTTTTTTTTTTTTTTTTTATTTTTCACAAAGATTGGTTGGCTGAAAGTCTGTGACTTTATTTCTGGAGTCTCTGTTCTGTTCCATTAATCTATGTGTCTATTTTTGTACCAGTACTATGCTGTCTTATAGTATAGTTTGAGCTCTGAAAGTGTGATGTCTACAGCCTTATTCTATTTGCTGATGAGTCCTTTCGCTATTTGGGTTCTTTTTTGCTTCCATATGAATTTCTGCATTATCTTTTCTAAACATGTGAAAAATGATACTGGTAGTTTGGCAGAGATTGTGCTGAATCTGTAGATTTCTTTGAATAGGATGGACATCTTGACAATATTTATCCTTCCCATGCATGAGCATGGGATGATGTTTTCCCATTTGTTTGTGTTGCTCTTGATTTCTTTGAGCAGTGTATTGTAGTTCTTATTGCAAAGGTCTTTCACCTCTGTGGTTAGATGGATGCCGAAGTATTTTATTTGTATGTGTGTGGTTATTGTAAATGAAATTGCTTCTGTTGTTGGTGGTTTTTGTTTTTTGTTTTTGGTTCTCATCCTGCTTGCTGTTGATGTATAAAAAAGTAACTGCTTTTTGCACATTAATTTTCTATCCTGATACTCTATTGAACTTATTTATCAGAGTAATGAGGTTTTCAACAGTTTGTGTAGGGGTTTTTAAGTATAAAATCATGTATCTTCAAAGAGAGATAAGTTAATTTACTCTTTTCCTATTTGTATATCCCTAATTTCTTTCTTCTGCCTGATTGCTTTGACTAGAAATTCCAGTACTATGTTAAATAGAGGGGTGAGAGTGAGATCCTTAACTTGTTTCAGTTCTTTGGGGGAATACTTTCAGCTTCTGATCATTTAGTATAATGTTGGCTGTGGATTGGCTATGGCTCTTATTACTTTGAAGAATTTTGGGAGCCAGCCTTGGAGGCCCACCTGAAAACCCCAGCTGCAAAGCGAGTCCAGGCAGCTGAGGCCCTTCTGTCTTCCGACTTTGCTGTTGGTACGGCTGAAGAAATTCTGTGCAGTTGTGGAAGAAGAAAATGGCATGTTTATGTGAAGTACTCACAGCTAACCTGAGAATGTCATAGTTCATTTTTCCATTTTCCCACTATGCCGCTTGGCCTTTTCTAACATATGTAAGGGTTAAACTCTGAAGCACATCAAGAATGCTTTCTTTCACTTGGTTATAAGTTACTAGATATTGCTTAAGTAATAAATGATATAAGTATATTAATTCCTTATTTGATTTAGAATTATGCAGTTTAGTGTTTAGACATAAGGTTTTTTAGAAGCACAAGTTTATAGTAAGTTCATTATGAATTCATTATAAGTTCTAACACTTATATAGGAGTTATGTAGGTGATTTATAACACTGTTTTCACTGACAGGATAAAGATTATCTTTAAGGTTTTTACTTAATTCAATAGTTAAAACTCTAAGTTAACATTTATAAAGTGGGTTTTCACTGAACTCATAATATACTAATCAGACACTTTTATGATAGATTAGCTAAAGACAGAAAGCAACCTCTGGGGGCCTGGGAAACACTACTAAAAGCTTCTTTTGAGTTCTCTTTAGAAATAAACACCACAGGATAAGAGAAAAGTAACGAAGACACCTAGACAAGAAAGGCGATTACAAAGCTCTGAAGGTCATAAAGCCCCAGAAGGAGAACTACTGCTACATGAAGAACTTTGCACTTGGAAACTTTCTGGAGACAGTTCAAGGACTGTAATTTGGGACTTTGGACTGAAACTATTTGGCTTTATGAATAAGACTCGTTGTCTGAAAGTTTATAGGGTTCTTGGCTTGTTTGTTGCTAAGACCACTAGATGGTGGTAACTTTTAGAGGATATGTATATGAAGGAATTTTCATTGTCTTGCCCTATTACAAATGGTATAAAAGCTTTCCCTTAGCTAACATTAAATGTCATCTGTTCAGGAAGCAGGTGTCCAAGTATATTATCTTCGTCTTTTGCCTATCTGTCTCTCCTTCAGGAAATCTCACAACCCTTGTGGGACTGGACACCCACAAAAGAATGTTCCATTGATTCCTAGATGTTCCAGGGTTTTTTTTCAAGAAGGAATGTTGTGTTTCATTGAGTACTTTCTATGTGTCTAATGAGATAATCATGTGGCTCTTGGTTTTTCACCTATTTATGTGATGAATTACTTTTATTGATTTGCATATGTTGAATCAGCCTTGCATACTGGGAATGAAGTCGAACTGGTTATGATGAATGATACTTGAAATGTGCTGTTGGAAGCAATTTGCTGGAATCTTGTTGAGAATTTTGCATGCTATGCTTATCTGAGAAATTGGGCTACAATTCTATTTTCTTGTTGGGTATTTGCCAATTTGGGATATCAGAATGATATTAGCTTCATAGAATGAGCTAGAGAGATTTACTTCCCTCTTGATTGCCTGGGATACTTTCAAAAGGATTGGTGACAGCTCTTCTTTGCATGTTTTTTAGAATTCAGTTAAGAAATCATCTAATCCAGAAGAGTTTTTTGTTTGTTTGTTTGTTTTTTGGTGGGGAGCTTTCTTATAACTGAGTTATTTCCTGAATTGTTATTGGTCTGCTTTCAATTTCTTCCTTTTTCAATCATGGGAGGTTATATGATGCCAGAAATTCCTCCATTTCTTCTAGGTTTTTTTTTTTAGTTTATTTGAATGCAGGTGTTTGTAGTAATCTCTGATAAACTTTTTTATTTATTTAGGATTAGTTGTAATATCACCTTCTTTGCTTCTAATTAGATTTATTCAAATTTTCTCCCCCTTTTTTAGGAGGTTTATCTGATCTGGAGTGTGTCAATCTTATTCTATTCTTTCAAATAACCCACTTTTCTTCTGGTTGATCCTTTGTATAATTTTTGTAGGATCTATTTCATTCAACTGTGACTTTATTTTAATAATTTCAATTTTTTAATAAATTCTAAGACTGGATTGCTCTTGTCTTCCCAGCTCTCTTTTGGTGCAGCATTAGGCTGTGTTTTAGCTGTTTTGTTATGAAGTCTGACTAAGAATGAAAAATCAATAATGAAAATAGTATTTCTGACTTTGACAACAAGATAGCAAGTAGCCTCATTCACTGAAATCAGAAATATGCTAGGAAGTATAGCTTGGGGGGAACAGGTGTGAGTTAAACTTAAAGCGTGCTTAGATGAATTGCATATAGAACATCTGGACGAATGGATTTAGCAACCTGTACTTCCATTGTGAGTTTTAAAATGTCAATTTACTTATCTAATTATGGAAGTAAACTTTCTTAAGCAGATAGTACACCTACTCTATCTTTCGATCTAATTTCATTTCTATACTATGACTTGCAATGATTCCAAAATAATGTGATGACAGAGTTCACATACATCTATTTTCAATAAATTTTAAAATATAATTCCATAAATCTTTAGAATATTCTAACTACCATACAATCTACAAATTAATCAAATGTTCTCAAAAGTAAACCATTAATAAACTTAACAAATGTCATTATCCTCAATATTTTAACAAGTTTGTTGTAGACATGTTGGTTAAACAGCCCAACATCATACAATTTCATTTTTAGTCATTATTGTCATATGATAATATTGATTTATATTTGTATATACATTTTTAAAATATGCAATTTAAAAATGGTTGGTTTAATTTTACCTATCAGTTTAAAAACAGGGAAATTATATTTATAATCTTACACAAATAAAATGATGGGAGGATTTTAGGTTAGGATTTATTTGCAGAATATCAATATGCAATCTGATTCAAAATATATACTTTTATATCCTAGAGTATTTAGTGAAGAGTCCTAAATAGTTATTCTAGCTTATTATCAAGTTATGTGAACATGAAACAAGAAAAAAAGAAACTACATTAAAGACAGATTCAAAAACTCAAAAAAACCCAAAGTTCTGCATAATAAAACTTGCAGTAGAGTGTGAATCAGCAGATCTCACTGCTGCACTGATATTATCTGAATTATTGAAGAAGGTAATTCAGGTGAAACATCTGCAGGAAATCTTAACACTGATGTATTTGATTTGTTTTGAAGCACATTCTTAGAACTCAAAGTTGGTGTGTGCATGTGTGTACACGTTTGTGTCTGTGTGAGCATGATTCACATAAGATGACAATATAAATCTTAATGCTTCATACCTGTTATGCCTCTCAATTTACTTACTCCCAAGCCTAAAGTTTTTCAAGTGTCCTTAAGTTTACCCTCACAGTTTTTATCAACCTTTCTTTCTGGAAGAAACTTCAGAAGACCTTTGTGGATAAAGTTTTTGGTATTTGAGCCTCAACACTGAATTAATTGTTATAAAACAAGTATAGGTCAAGGTTGTGCCTACCAAAAATAGAACATGTATAAGTATGTTTGTTAGTCTTATTCCCCTTTTGTTATATGTATACACAGTATTATAATTCCTGGTTTGTAAGATTATGATTAGAACCGAGTAAATAATAAGTATATATATCAACTTAAAGCACTGAAAAGCATTTAATGCTTATTAATACAATCAATTTATTTTCATAATCACTATTTAGCTTGCATTATTGTCTTCTGGTTATGAAATTTAAAAATCCACTAAGAAGCTTAAGAATGTTTTAAAATTTTAAATAAATTCAGTACTTTGGTATTGAAAAAGTAAAATCTAAAATAAAAGTTTATTTTCCATGATTTAACTTTCCTTAATATCTTAAAAAATTATTTCTAAGTAATATTTTTATAATAACAGTAGTAAACTAGGCAAACATATGGACTATCCAGAAGTAATTATTCAAAGACATTGATGACAAACAGAAATCCGGCAAAAACTGGAAGAAAGTAAAACTTGAAAAAGTGAAATAAAGCATATTTTTTTATTGAGCTTTTTTCTGAAAACATTCCAATTCATTTAAGATTCTTTACAGGATTAAGGAAACAGAATTGGAAGTTTGAGTTTTCTAAAGTGATTACACACTGAGAAGGTGAATTCCAGAAAAGAGAGAGAAACCATAAAAGGAGCTATCAAATATATTACCTCATCTGAAAACTATGGCTGACACCTTACTGGGCAGAAGGATGCTGATACTGCACACTGCAGAAACACAGAAGGAAACCACATTAGGAAGGCAAAATTTGCTGAACAGAGATTAGTGCTGTATAAACAGAAATAGGAGTACAAAATCTTCTGAGTTAAAGGATCTTGGCAAAAACCTTAGACTGTTGGTGAAAATCCAGAAATCATGCCTTAAGGATAAGGAATACTTTGTGGAGTTAAGATACGTGGTTTAAAACTAAACTAAACTTAACACAATACAAATTAAAGCTAAACCTCCTTCAGAGCAAGGCAATGCAACTGTAATTAATTCTCTGCTAGAATAAAATTTATTGTTGTAGACTAATAAAATTTTCTGAATTGAACCACAGAGAAGAAAAGTATTAAAAAATAAAACACATCTAAGCATCTTACATTTAAACTGCTGAAAACTAAAAGTGAAGATGCAATTCTGAAAGCAACTAGAAAAAAACAGTCATGCCGGGCTTGGTGGCTCAGCCTGTAATCTCGTGCCTTCAGGAGGCTGAGGTGAGTGGATTACCTGCCTGGGCAGCGAGACCTTATCTCTACAATAAATAAAAAAATCAGCTGGGCGTGGTAGCGCATGCCTGTAATTTCAGCTACTTGGAAGGCTGAGGCGAAAGGATTGCCGGAGCCCAGCAGGTCGAGGCTGCGGTGGCCAGAGTGGCCACTGCACTCCAGTCTGGGCGACAGAATGAGACTCCAGCTCAAAAAAAAAAAAAAAAGAAAAGAAAAAAACAGTCATTATTAAATAAAGGAAAACAAGTTACAGCTGATGGTTTCTTGGCTTCTTTTTATCAGTAACAATAAAAGTCAGAAGTCAATGAAAAAAAATCTTAGATTGCTCAGAAATAAATAAATAAATACATGAATAAAATATGTTGTTTTTTGACTTTTTAATGATGGTCATCCTTACCAGATTGAGGTGGTATCTTATTGTAGTTTTGATTTGCATTTCTCTGATGATAACTGAGAATGTTCATGTATCTATTGACTGCTTGCATATCTTCTTTTAAAAAGTGTCTATTCATGTTCTTTGCCCACTTTTTAATAGAGTTTTTTTCCTTTCAGTTACTTTGAGCTCCTTGTAGATCCTGGATGTTACACCTTTGTCAGCTATATCATTAGCAAGTATTTTTTTCTCATTCTGTGGGTTTTCTACTCTCTTGATAGAGTCTTTTACTGTACAAAAGCTTTTCATTTTGATGTGATCCCACTTGTCTAACTTAACTTTTATGGCACTCAGTTTTGGGAATTTTGTCAAGAATTTGTTGCCTGCTTTAATGTGCATAAGGGTCTTTCCTACATTTTCTTCTAGGATCCTTATATTTGAGATTTTACATTTAGGTCTTTGATTCATCTAGAGATGCTTTTTGCATATGGTCATAGGTAGGGGTCAAGGCTCATTCTTCCACATGTGGTCAGTCAGTTTTTCTAGCATCATTTGCTAAATATGGTCCCCTTTCCCCAGTGATTGTTATTGGTGGCTTAGTCAAAGATGAGTTGGTTGAGAGATCATGATTTTGCTTCTGGAATATCTGTCCTGTTCCATTGGTCTATGTGTCTGTTTTTATACCAATTCCAGTCTGTTTTAGTTACTATAGCCTTGTGATAAAGGTTAAAGTCTGGAAATGTGATATCTCCCAATTTGTTTCTTTTGCTGAGGATTGTTTTGGCTATTTGTATGCTTCTACACTGTTGGTTGGTGTACAAGCTAGTTCATTCTCTATGGAAAGCAGTGTGGCGATTCCTAAAAGAACTGAAAATTACCTTCCATATAATCCAACAATCCTCTCCTGAGAATATATCTGAAGGAACATAAATTTTTATATCAAAAAGATACCTGAATATGTCCTCACTCATAAGCGGACCCTAAACAATTATTGTAATACTATAAGAAAGGGATTGGCAATAGTAGGAAACTTCCAGTGGAGGGAGTGGGGAGGGGGCACACTGCATCAATAAAGGATACCTGATCTCAAACCAGGTGATGTGGGGACCAAAGTGAGGCCTATACTTTACTTGTATAATGACAATTTGTATATCTAACACTGAATTGTACTCCATATCTTTAAAATAAAATTAAAATAATACTTGTACACTCATGTTTATTGCTACATTATTCACAATAGCAAAAACATGGAACCAGCCCTATTGCCCATTGAAAGTGGACTGGATAAAGAAAATGTGGTGCATATACTCTATGGATTATTATATAAACATAAAGAACAACAAGATCATGGACTTCACAATGAATTGGATTGAGTTGGAGTTCATCATACCTAATGGTCTATTACAAAACCAAAGAACTAGATACTGCATATTCTCACTCTGAAGTGAAATCTGAGCATTAATCATGATAGCACAAAGAAGGGATCAGCAGTCATTGGGCAATGCCAGGGAAGAAAAGTAGGGAGGGGGGCATATAACAACACAAAGGGTTCCTGGTCCCAAACCAGGGCAAGTAAGGGCCATTTGGAGGCCCTAACTATACCTGCTTGCAGCCTACTTGTGTAGTTAATCCTGACTTGCATCCCACATCTCCATAATAAAATAAAATTTAGAAAAATAAATATAACATAAAATAAAAGATATTAATCCAAAATAATTGGAACAAATAAAGGTATTTTCCTATAAAAGAAATTTGAAAAACATTGTTGTCAGTAGTCTCAGAGTATTTGAAATGACAAATTAAATTTCTTTATGGCAAAAACAAATTATAAAAGGGAAAAATGGAGATCTCCAGGAAAGAAAGAGCAATGGAGGAGATCAAAGAGAGATGTAATTGATCAGAAACAATTAGCAAGAAGGGTACTTAAATCACAATAATATAAATTATACTAAATGTAAATAAACTGAGCACTTATAATAAAGGCAAACATTCTCAGAATGAATTAAAATTAAGAATGACATAAAATATACTTATCACAGAGTTGCATTAAAATTAAATATGTTAGCAAAGGAGATATCATTTAAACACTATGCATAATAACTTGATCATATTGATATCAAGCAAAATAATTTTAAAGGCAAGGAATATTATCAGATATGAAGATTTTATATTGATGGATGTATAAATTCACAAAAATATATAATGAAGTATAGGTAATGAAGTAATGAAGTAGCTAAAAACAAATAAACCTCAGAATGACAAACCTAATAGGAAGAATAAAGCAGTTCTCCATCAGAATTGAATAATTCAAATTGCTTCTTTTGGCAACTAATAGAATAATGCCAAACAAATGACTTAAGATATAGAAAACTTGAATTGCACTATCATTAAATTTATCTAATAGATTTTTATAGAAAAGTGCAACTAAAACTACAAAATGTTCATAGTTTGTGTTTATGGAATTTCGCAGCAACCTGGATGGAACTAGAGTCTATAATACTGAGTGACCTCTCACAGAAACAAAGATCAGAATATCACATGTTCTCACTCATATAATGGACCTTGAACATCCAATGTAATACTATAAGAAAATGACTGACAGTACTGGGAAACTATGGGGGGGGAGGGGGATGGGATTAACAGTAGCAAATATCTGTCTGGGGCTGGGAAAACACCTCTTATCAACAGGGTGCCTGAATGAAACGTAATTGTACACCTAACACTTAACTGTACCCCACAAAACCATAATAAAAAATACTGATTAATTATTAAAAAAAACAACAATTTGCTGAACTTTGTAACAAGTCAATAAATTTCAAAAAGATGAAAAGATACAGATGATATTCTATAACAAAAGTCAAATAAAATAATAAATCAATAACAAGACATTTTGAGAATTGACAAATAGTTTAAATTAGGCAATGAACACTGTAAGTCAAAAATTAATTATCACAAGTAATATTGGACAATATTTAAACTAAATATTAAAATACAACATAAATAGCCGGGCTCAGTGGCTCAGCCTGTAATCCCACGCCTTTGGGAGGCTGAGGTGAGTGGATTGCCTGAGCCTGCGGGTTCGAGACCCACCTGGGCAGCGAGACCTCATCTCTACAATAAAGCAAAAAATCAGCAGGGCGTGGTAGCACATGCCTGTAATTCCAGCTACTTGGAAGGCTGAGGCAGAAGGATCGCCAGAGCTCAGCAGGCGAGGTTGTGGTGGCCGGGAGCAGCCACTGCACTCCAGTCTGGGTGACAGAGTGAGACTCCAACTCAAAAAAAACCCCAAAAAACAAAAACAAAAAAAACCCAAAATACAACATAATTAATGTGAGGTATAAAGCTAAAGATGAATGCAAAATAAAATTCATAGCCATCAATTATTAAAAAAGCATAAAGATTTGTAATAAATTTTCCTAGTTGCCACCATAAGAAGTTAGACAATACACAACTAAAGCATTTTATTTAAAGAAGAAGAAAGATGGGTTTAAGCCCATAAAAGAGAAAACAGACAATAGAAAAAGTCTTCAGAAGAAAAAACTGCATGTGAAAGGATTAATATAATCAATAAACTCATATGATTATGTTTACAAATGAGACAATACACAAATCTCTAATGCCAGGAATAAAAAAGAGGATATCTTACACACAGACATTAAAAGTGTAAAATAATTTTTAAGAACTATAAGATAATTTGTACTTTAAAACTTGCCCACAAAGACATATTCATGTCCACCTATTTTATATGGGATGTTAATAAAATATTTAAAGAATTTATTACAGTCTACACAAGTTTTTCAGAAAGTGCTGGTGATGAAAGCATTGTCCAACTCATTTACTTAGGTCAGTATATTTTAGTTATCAAACCTTGAGAAGAATGTTACAGGAAAAGAAAATTACTAACTCATATCCTTTATAAATGTAGAGATAAATCTTCAAAAATAATTGGAAAATTAAATTCATCAATAAATTAGTGGCTAATAAAAGATAATTTAGGCTATTTTAGCATTCAAAAATAAATCAAGTTTATTTAACACATTAAGAAAATCAATAAGAATAAGCATATCAATATTTATATAGATGTAGTGCTAGAATTTGGTAAAATTTAAATTATTAAAGAAGAAAATCCCTGAAGCAAGTAGTAATCAAACTTCCTCAGAATTTCAAAAATTAACTAAAAGCCTCAAATTCATGCATTACTTAGAGATAAACTATTGAATACTTCCACACTACCTCAAAATAAAAGTAAAATTCAAAAACAAAATATAGCTGCCCTCAGTATGGTCACTCAGCAGTTAATAAGAAGTATTATCCAGGGAAATAGGGCAAGAAATAAAAAAAAAAAACACATAATTGATTAAAAAAATATGATAGCATTCCAGTAAGATGGAGACGGCATAGGTGGAATCGTGAGATTCTCCAAACATGAGTTCCCAAAAAGACTCTTACTTTCCTTCCCCCACCCCCCTGCCCACTGCCAACTGCACTGGTCTGAGGTCTGGAGACCCTCCACCCAAAGCAAGGCTGGCTATTGTGGCTCCTGGCTGCTGCTGCTCCACTATAGATGGCACCGGCCCTAGCCGCATGGAAATCCCAGCTCCCTCCCCAGCTATATTGTCTCACCTGGCACCAAGCCACTGCCTGTGGAGGCCCTTGGATACTGCCTTGTGGAGATATGGGTTCCCTTGCTGGCTACATTAATCCACCCACTCAGCTGCCTGGCACTCAGTCGCCGCCAGTTCCCGCCATGACTGGGCTCCCAGTGCTCGCTTCCCAGAGTTCTAGTCCCTCACCCTGGGTTCAGGGCCCCCACCCAGCCTTATTTTATGCCACCATCACCCAGGAAGGTTCTAGGTACCTGCCCCTCAGAGATACCAGCTCCATTTCAAGATGAAGTATCCTGTAAGGGGACCAAACCTGCTATCATCACTCACCACCTGCCCTTTGGAGCTCCAGTCCCACTCTGGCTGAGTCACCCAGCGTGGGACCCCATGGTTTTGTAAGGGAACAGTGTATCTTAAGGAGGTGCTGATCAGTAGCTCTCAGCTCTGGAAGAGGCAGCTCCCAGCCCCCTCCTCCACCCCAAGCCACTGGTGGCACACCAGATCCAGCACCCAGCTGTGCAGCTGATTCCCGGTGCCTCACACACCACCACAGCCTGTCATAGTGGATCACCCATGGACCTGGATGAGCAGAGAGATAGGATCCACAAAAGAGGAGCTGTCCACCTCGGCCATTTTCCAGGCAGAGATTTGCATTGCTCTGCTTCCCTATAAGCAACCTCCACCTTGGTTTCTAAGGTAACGTCACTAAACAGGAGACAAAAGACCCTCCTCTATGCTGAATCAGAGACAGGCCACTCAGCATCGCAGATCTCTCAGGCAGCAAGCTGAAGGAGTAAGTGCAAACTGCGAGTAAATCTACCTGCCTGCAATGAAAGCAAAGGGGAGGGGCTAGAGATCAGAGCTGAAGAGACTTTAGACACTCAGGAAAGATTCCAGAGCCAGCATGATGTCTTATTTTGACTTTTAATTTTATTGTTTTGACTGTTTTTGCTCACTTTTGTTTGCTTTTTGATTTAGACTACCTGTTTGTGTAGGGAAAAATGAATCAAAAGGCATTGTTTTATTGGTCTATCTTTGTGTGGTTACCGGTATGCTTTAGGGAATTTTGTTTGTGTGTCTGTTTTTCACTGTTCTCTGGCCTTGTGTCTTGTTTTCACTGGTTAGTTGGTATGTTTGTCTATTTTCCCTCTCACTCTTATCTCTTTCTATCTTCCTCTTGATCCCTCCTTCTTCCATTGCTTTCCTTTTTCATACCTCCTTTTGTTCCAGGGACCAAACCTACACCCCGCTGCACAAACAGATTGTAAGGCAGGGGGAAAGGTTCCAGTGTGCCCATACACCTGTTGGTAGATACTGGGATCAGCAGATAGATTCTGAATCACAGCTTCCCCCTCAATTAAACCTCAAAACTGCAAAAAGTACAGCCCCCAGCCTAAACTCCAGTCTAAAAAGTGAACAAAGCCAGAGGACACTCATAAGTAAGAACAGAAGATTGAACAAAAGAAGTAAAAGCAACTCTACCTCCCCTGAAAACCAGAATTAAAGAAGTGGAGAGAAAGGAGGAGAGAGAGCAAATCTACACAAATGAAGAAAAAACCAAAAGAAGAATATAGATCTCTCCCAGACCCCTGGAAGGGCAGACACTGAGAAAACTAACGTCGGAATGCAAACAATGAAGAGCCCCCAGAATGACTGGTCTCAAACTACAAACCTAGAGATTAAAAAGAATTGTGGAGAGACAAGAAGAAACTAACAAGGAGTTGATAACTGAGATACCAGTAATAAAGAATACTGTGAATGAAATAAATAACAAACTGATAAGCATGGAAAGCAGAATTAGCCAAGCAGAAGAAAGAATCTCAGAGCTTGAGGACCAAAATATAGAAATAACCCAAACTGTCAAAAACATAGAAAAGAAGCTTAAAAAGACAGAACAAGACCTTCAAGAGATGAGCGATTACTTCAAGAGAAAGAACCTAAGAGTGATTGGCCTTTCTGAAACAGAAAGAGAAACAGAGGCCACCTTGGAACAAACATTCCATGAGATTATTGAAGAGAACTTCCCTCCTCTCATTAGTGATGTGAAAATTCAAACACAAGAGATTCAGAGAAACCCTGCAAGACAACAAATGAGAAGACCAACTCCCAGACACATAATAATTCGTCTAAGTAAAGTAGGTATAAAAGAAAAATCCTAAAGGCAGCAACAGGAAAAGGCCAGATCAGCTATTCTAATTGGAAGACCAATTAGAATAGCAGCAGATTTATTTCAGAAACCCTGCAGGCTAGGAGAGCTTGGAGCCCTATCTTCAAATTTTAAAAGATAAACAATTTCAACCAAGAATAACCTACCCAACCAAGCTAAGCTTCATTAGTGAGGGAGAATTAAAATCTTTCCCAGATATCCAATCCCTAAGAACTTAGGCTGCCACCAGACCACCTCTACAAGAAACACTTAAGAAAGTATTGAACACAGAAGAAAAGGAAAAAAAGAACAACAACGTTCTTCACAAGAGTAGAGGCAAAAGATTAAAAACATACATGAACCAACTCCAGAACCAAAAGAAAGGAAACACACAAAGAGAAAGAACAACAACTCTGAAAGAACATTATGATAGGGTTCACCTCTCACATTTCAATAATTAGCTTGAATGTGAACAGAATAAATGCACCACTGAAAAGACATAGACTGGCAAAATGGATAAAATAGCACCAGGCAACAATATATTGGCTTCAAGAGACCTATCTCACTAGAAAGGACACACACAGACTCAAAGTAAGAGGATGGAAAACAAATTTTCAAGCAAATGGAACACAAAAGAAAGGAGGAGTCGCTATCCTAATCTCAGACAAAATACCATTTAAGCTATCAAAAATTTAAAAAGATATAGAAGGCCACTACATAATGATAAAAAGTTCACTCCATCAACAAGAAATATCTATCCTAAACATATATGCACCCCAAATCGGAGTGCCAACTTTCATAAAGCAGCTTCTAGGAAAACTCAAGAAAGATATTGACTCTAACACCATCATAACTGGGGACTTTAATACCCCTCTCAAAACCCTTGACAGATCATCAGGACAAAAAATCAGCAACGAGATCCAGAACCTCAATGTGACGCTTGACCAAATGGACTTAACTGATACCTACAGAACACTTGACCCAACACCACAGAATATACATTCTACTCATCACCACATGGAGCGTACTCTAAGATCGACCACATACTTGGCCATAAATCAAGCATAAACAAATTTCAAAAGATCAAAAGTTTGTCATGCATCTTCTCATACCACAGTGGAATAAAAGTAAACATCAACACCAACAAGGTTCCCCCCCAAACCGACAAAGACATGGACACACAATAACATGATGCTAAACAACTCCTGGGTTAACAATGAAATCAAAACACACATTAAAAGATACCGGGAAACAAATGAAAATAAAAAGACATCTTAGCAAAATCTCTGGGAAGCCATGAAAACGGTAATAAGAGGGGAATGCATATCTCTATAAACCTTCATGAAGAAAATGGAAGGATCACAAATTAACAGCCTAACAAATCACCTTAGGAAGCTGGAAAAGCAAGACCACCAAAATCCCAACTTCAGCAGAAGAATCCAGATCACCAAAATAAAAGCCCAAATCTGGGACATAGAAGACAAAAAGATAATACCAAAACATAAATGAAACAAAAAGCTGATTCTCTGAAAGGATACTCAAGATTGATGATCCTTTAACCAGACTGACCAAGGAAAAGAGAGAAAAAGTCAAAATAAATACAATTAGAAACACAAAAGATGAAGTCACATTCAACCCTGAAGAAATACAAAAAATCATTAGAGACTACTATGTACACTTGTATAGAAACAAACTGGAAAACCTTAACGAAATGGAAGACTTTCTCACATCACACAAGCTGCCTAGGTTGAAACAGGAAGAAATCGAGACCCTATAGACCAATAACAATCAACAAAATTGACTACATAATAAGAAAACTACCTACAAAAAAAAGTCTGGACCAGATGACTTTCCAGCAGAATTCTATGACATTTAAGGAGGAGCCGATACCAATCCTACTGAAAGTATTCCAGGTGATTGAGAAAGATGGCACTCTCCCCAATGAGAGCTAGCATCACATTGATACCCAAGCCAGGTAAAAACCCAACAAAGAAAGAACTAAACGTCAATATCTTTGATGAACATAGATGCCAAAATTCTCAACAAGACCCTTCAAACAGTATTCAACAACACATCTCAAAAATCATCCATCATGACCAAGTAGGCTTCATCCCTGGGACCCAAGGCTGGTTCAACATTCGCAAGACAATAAATGTAACTATATCAACAGACGGCAGAACAAAAACCACATGATTATAACATTAGATGCAGAAAAAGCATTTGATAAAATCCAGCACCCCTTCCTGATAAAACCCCCAAATATCTATGCATACGGGGAACATATCTCAAAATAGTAAAGCCATCTACAAGAAACTCACAGTTAGCATATTCCTAAACAGACAAAAATTAGAACCATTTCCCCTGAAAACTGGAACAAGACAAGGATGCCCACTCTCTCTCCTCCTGTTCAATATACTATTGGAAGTCCTGGCTAGAGCAAGCAGAAAAGAGAAGGCAATCAGGGGTATCCAAATAGGAAAAGAGGAAGTCAAGTTATCTCTCTTTGCAGATGACATGATTGTGTACCTTGAAAACCCAAGAGAAACTGTCAAAAGCCTCCTTGCACTGATAAAGGACTCTGGCAAATTCCCAGGGTATAAAATAAATGTGCAAAAGACAATCTCATTTCTTTACACCAATAATAAACAAACAGAAACCCAAATAAAAAGCACAGTCCCATTCACA
Source organism: Carlito syrichta (assembly GCF_000164805.1). NCBI lineage: Eukaryota > Metazoa > Chordata > Mammalia > Primates > Tarsiidae > Carlito > Carlito syrichta. The sequence goes on along the minus strand of NW_007252286.1, from coordinate 16,176 downwards.
ATAGCCACACAAACAAAAAATGAAATATCTTGGCATCTTCCTAACTAGAGATGTGAAAGACCTTTGCAATGAAAACTGCAAAACACTGCTCAAATAAATCAAAGATGACACAGATAAATGGAAAAATATCCCATGTGCATGAATTGGAAGAATCAATATTGTGAAGATGCCCATTTTACCTAAGGCAATCTACAGATTTAATGCAATACCCATCAAATTATCAGCAACATTCTTTTCGGAACTAGAAAAAACAATACAGGAATTCATATGGAAACACAAATGACCAAGAATAGCCAGAACAATCCTCAGCAAAAAAAAAAAAAAAAAACATAGCAGG
>NW_007252286.1:0-15695 GCF_000164805.1 Carlito syrichta | reverse complement strand
AGAAGATTCAAACAAGATCCCTATCTATCCCCATACACAAAAATTAACTCTAAATTGATCAGAGACCTAAATGTAAAACCTCAAACCATAACAACCTTACAAAATGCAGGATACACCCTTATGGAAATTGGAACTGGTATCCAATTCCTGAACAAAACCTGAAACGTACAGGCCATAAGAGATAAGATGGACAAGTGCTACCTCATTAAACTGACATGCTTCTGCAAAGCCAAAGAAACCATCAAGAGAGCAGCGAGACAGCCCACAGACTAGGAAAAAGTATTCGCCAACTCCAGGTCTGACAAAGGCCTAACATCTTGAATCAACATGGAACTTAAACATGCTGAAAAGAAAAAAATAAACAACCCCATTATAAAGTGGGCAAAATATATGAACAGACACTTCTCAAAGGAAGACATCTGAGCGGCTAACAGGCTCATGAAGAAATCACTAATCATCAAGGAGATACAAATTAAAACTACACTGAGATACCACTTAACTCCAGTCAGAATAACAATTATCAATAACTCAAAAAATAACAGTTGCTGGAGAGGGTGTGGTGAAAATGGAACACTTCTACACTGTTGGTGGGAGTGTATACTAGTGCAACCTCTGTGAAAAGCAATGTGGCTATTCCTAAAAGCTCTAAATATCGGCCTGCCATATGACCCCACAATCCCCCTACTGGAAATATACCCTGAAGAACTCAAATCACTCTCTAAAAAAGATACCTGCATACGTATGTTTATCGCAGCATTGCTCACAATAGTAAGAACCTGTAACAAACCATGCTGTCCATCAAAAGAGGACTGGATTTAAAAAAGTGGTACATATACACAATGGAATACTATGTAGCCACAAAAAAGAACAAAGTCTTGAATTTCACAGCAACCTGGTTGGAACTAGAGTCTATAATACTGAGTGATCTTTCACAGAAACAAAGATCTGAGTATTACATGTTCTCACTCATATAGTGGACCTTGAACATCTATCATAATACTATAAGAAAAGGACTGACAGTGGTGGGAAACTATGGGGGTTAGGAAGGGGAAGGGAGGTGGGATTAATGGTAGTCAATATCTGTCTGGGGATGGGGGACACCCCTTATCAACCCTTAACTGTACCCCATAATTTTAAAATTAAAAAAAGATTAAAAAAAGGAGAGACAAAGTTAATTCAAACTGCTACAAACTGAGAAATCAACAATATTCGACAGACCAAAGAAAAATAGGCAAGCTAAGTTCTGGGCGGCATGCTTAACCATAGATTTGAAGAAAAAATATAAGCACATGCACGTACGCGCGTGCACACACACACACACACACACACACACACACACACACACACACACACAATCTAAAAACACATCAGAAACAGTGATACTGAGAAGCTCACAAGCAGTCCATTTTGAAAATTTCATTCTACTAAGGGCCAGTTACAAATGAACATGATCTAGAAGGCTGCCAACAACGCTAACTGGAAACAGCTGTCTGAAGCTGATGTAGGTTTGGAAGCACAGCAATTTTTTTGGTAGAAGCAACTCTTTGAAAATAAGACTAGAATGATAGATTCGTATTTCCAGTTGTAGAGAATGTTGAATCAAACATAAATTCATTTGAACTTTCACTTATAGGACATGAGAATTTCATTAAATGTTTTTGAGCATGAATGTGATATTGAAAAACCTTCCCAGGATTTCACTGAAATCTAACTTCATTTTGTATGTTTAATATCCTAATCTTTTCAGAACTTTAAAAAAATACACTTGTGCATTTAAAACATTTCTAATAATGATAAAAATTTAATTTTATTTAAAATTTGTATTTAGGCTGACTTCTTATTTTGAAAATAGGCTTTTTCTCACAATTAGAAATTATTGTCAGGACTGTCTCTCTTCCAACATTCTCATCTTTGACATCCAAAAATTTAATTTTAGAAAAGCTACTATCTGTCAATTCTCAGTAGTTATCTTTCGAGAGCAGCCTGTGATTTTTGTTTGTGCAATATTTGAGGAGCGTAGCTTGTGTAGTTTTTCTGGTATGTGTCTTCAGTCGCATTCCATGCAGCAGGTGGTCCGGGAGAAAGATACCTGCTTTGAAACACAAGTTTGTCTTCATGAAGATGGGCTTCTTCAGTTGGTAGCCCAGGCTGATGTGGAAACTGAGATGCGTCAGGTGTGCTGCTAAAACTTAGTAGAATGATTACCATTTGGATTAACATTTAATTGTATCATTACAATCACTTTTCTACCATTAGCCACTGCTCTTCACTTGGTGTTAGAGTGCTTCTATTGGCTTCTTTTTGGTGTTCTTGTCTTCTGTTGCATATTATTTGTTTCTCTCATTTTTACTTTGGCCCCTACTCCTCTAATCATGTTATTGGTACTAAAAATCTGAGTTGAATTGTTGAGTGTATATGGTAGTCAGAAATTGGTTTCTCTTTAGTTTGCTGATTGTACCTCCCTTCATGCATTACAAACCTAATCCAAAGTTTCAAATCACTGAAATCGGTTTTAAATTTTGAAAAAAATTAGAGTTGAAAAGGAGTGCTTTTGAAGTCATGAAGTCTTTTATTATGTCAGTAATTTTTTAGATAGAAAATTCATTGAGTAGATTTTGGAGATTGACTTTACTGTATTTGAGTTCACCTTCTACAACTCCAAGTATTTGTTTTCACTTAGTGTGTAATGCAGTGTAGTACTGAAAGACTCTTTGGTGGTAATTTAGGCTTGATCTGTTTGTTTTTAAATGAACATTTCTAAGTTCTAAGAAATCCTTTAGAATGTACGACCAAGTAACGTTTCAAAATACAGCACTTTATTAAATAGAAAAAAAATTTTAATATGATAATAAAAATGTTTATTACATGCATCATTATTCTAAACATGAACATGTATTAAGTAATTTACAAAAATTTAGTACTATGAAATTAATTTTGCAAAGTTGTAAAATAAAGAGTTAACATAATAACTATCTATAATTGAGTTTAAATTTGGAAAATAAATTTTGAAAAATGCCAATTCTAACAAATTCATTTGAATGAATGTAATAAAAGTTGTACAAGATCTGTATACTTAAAATTACAACATACTTCTAAAATAAATAGAATAAAACCTAAATACATTTAAAAAAAAACGAATTTGAAGGCCTAATATTTTCCCTGGTTTACAGATGGTTCTGCATGATATACAGACACAGTACCAAAATGGACAGTGGCAGTTCATTTTTGAAATATGGTTTAGGACAATGTTGAAGGAAAATCCTCTCTATGGGTAGGACATTGAGCAGTGCAGCAATGGGTATGTGCTCATGTAATTCACCAGTCTTACCATGTTCCTTATCATTCTGAAACAGTTAGCTTGATAGAATGGTGGAACAATCTCTTGAAGACTAAATTATATTGCCACCAAGGTAGTGATACCTTGAAGGATGGGAAATGTCCTTCTAGAGTTTCAGTATGCTCTAAATCAGCACCCAATCTATGACTCCATCTCTTTTTTCCTGTACCATGATTTACATGTCCAAAATCAAGAGGTGAAAATGGGAATGGCATTACTAGAAAAATTGTGATAGATGCAAAGGGAAAAATAATGCTTCCACCAAGAGACATATCCATAATTTCATTCATCTAAAAGATTGCTACCATGTTGCCTTGGACACCCCACACCTCTGAATCAATGTCTAAAGATGAGAGTTATTGTATTGGTGGGGTGATTTTTGCTGATTATTGGGAAGATATAATGCCACTAATATATAGTGGAAAGAGGAAAATGTATGTCTGGGATACAGGAGATACCTTAGGACATCTCTTGGTAATACCTTTGCTTATAATTAAGGTCTATGGGAAACCCAATTCAGGCAGAATTTTCAGTGGTCTAGACTCTTCAGGAATGAATATTTGAGTCACTTCATCTGGCAAAGAACCATGACCAGCTAAGGTGCTTGCTGAGGGCAAAAGGGATTATGGAATGTGTAGTAAATTTTACCTCAATTGAAAATTGAATTTCAAGTTATATGAAGGAAGGACAATCATATTTATGTTTTTTCAAAGTATTTTACCCCCAAATCCAATATAAAGTCAGAAGTTAATAGTTAATGTAATCCATGCCCCAATCTTAACTCAGTGATCTCTTCTTTCAACACTCCCTGACTGCTCATCCACTCCATTCCTCGAACTTTCTGTTGCTAGAAAATGGCAGCATATCTCACTTTAGGACCATTACTCCTGCTGTTATTTTTGCTTGGGAGCCTCTAGATTAATTCCCTTAGTTCTATCAAGGTTTTGCACACATTTCACTTAATCATCCTATTTCATATTGTAATTACCCTCATCCCTATGTCCCAGGGATTCATCTGATTCTGCTCTACTTTTTCTTTCTTTCACAGTTCTAAACAGTCTCAAAAACAGCTGCAAGTATCTTCTGTTCCTTTTTGTGGCAACCAGACCATTGGTTTCACCATGATTATAGGCTGCTGGATTTTACAACTCCTCTAGGGCTGGACAGGGTGATGTGGGAAATGGACAAATCAAAACATCATGAAACTGTCTGTTCTTATCAAGACTCAGCTGCTATGTTTGTGTATGTTTTAATAAACACTCCCTGAACTGCTACAGACCTTTGGCTACATTTCCAGAGTTCTGAAAAAGTGAATTCCAGTATTTTATGTTGTCAGTTTCATTATTGTTTTTGTGAAAGAGACTTTCCAGTGGCCCTTACTCTGCCATTTAAACTAATGATCCATGGGAATTATTTTTTAAATTGCTTTACTTTATCCCTTTTATTTATATGATTTACCTTTCATTATTTAATGGAAAGAATACATTTAAAAACTTTTTTTTAGATGAAAAGGATCAGATCGACAAATAACTCCAGCCAATAATGTACTTCAGTGGGAATAAACATTAACTAGGAAGAAAAGAGTCACAATTTTCCAGCTCTAGAAAAATCTTCCTATGCCAGCTTATGATAATCACGCATATGAGGGAGTATGTCCTGGAAGTTGTTTAGAAGGTCCACTTGACATTTATGGAAAGACAATGAAACTATGTGTTAGCATTTTATTTTTGCCTATTTCTGTTTAGATCCAAAGATCAAGTGGGATAATTGTATATACATAAACATTGTATTAAGCGTGATTGTGAATATGCATATGCCAGAAGTAGAAACAAGGAGAAGGTCAACATTGATAAATATACCTTTTTTGATTTTAGGAACAAATACTATGTTAGTTTGCAGTCTTAAAAAGAAAACAAAAACAACTTTCTGAGAAAAGTCTAAAGTGATAAAATTACCAAAGATTTATTATTCTCTATACTATAATACCTCAGCTAATATCTGTTTCTTAATTATTTAATAAATATCCTACTCCCTCCAAAAATATGCTATGCATTTTAGTTGAATTAAAGATTGGGAATATTAAAGTAATAGTCATGATAACACTGACAACAGCAATCTTATGCATGGCTTATAAAATATTATACACAGATATGTGGAAATTATTGTTTTATCTTTTTCTGTTACCCCAAAACTATTTAGTTTAAACTTTAAGTTAATGATTAGCAGTATTTCATATAAATTTTAGTAATAACATTTTAAAACATTATGGCTATTTTTGTTTGTTTATTTGCTAAGAAGAAGTGCATAGATGGTATCTAACTGTTGGCATGTAACCAAATTCTGAAACTGTATTGAAAAGCCAAGACTTATGGTAGCATTTAAAATCACTCTTAAGCAACTGAGGATAAGATGTAGTTTTTTGAAAGCAAAGGATCTATCTTTTTTTAACAAAAGTTGCTCCTCATCTTTCTTAATCATATTTATTCAATCAAGGAAAACAAGCAATTGAAAAACAATGAGTCATGCTCTTAGAAGTAAGAAAAAGGAAATGTTGCTTGAAACTTCATAAGTTTCATATTATTCATAAGCTATATTACAGCCATAGCAACCAATAGAAATATATTATTCATATTCAAAGTTAAATTTGAGTTTAATGAGATTACTTTTTAAGGTAAAGCAGGAACTCTCAAGTGATGATGTAGGAATCTCAAGAACATTTCAGTCTTTTGAAATTTTATTTTTTTGGCTGTTGCTTTGTTAAACTCTGTTGTCTCCGTGTGGCTCCTTGAGCTATGACTGCCATGGTTTCTTACCTTTGACTCCCTCTCCTACCCTGGGGAGATGAATCTGTCTCTCTCACTAATTTACTAACTTTGCTGGAAAATTTTTTTTAAAAGAAATAAATTTTATTTTCTAATGAATGAACAGTAGAGTTTTCCACAAACTACACAATGATGACAGCGTGATAAGGCCACTGCTCTGAAAGCTAGTGAAAAGTATATATGTATGTTCTTATAAAATCTCTTAGTTTTAAATTCCAAATGATAAAAATATATATATATTTATACACACACACATATATACAAATATACATATTTATCCATAAATAAAAGTAATTTATGATCCACAATAATATATTTAGAGAATGAATAAATAATTTATTAATGTAATTTGAAAACCATGGATTTCAAAAAATACATATTTGTAAGTTTATATTTAAGTTAAGCAAGAGATATGTAAGGCTGTTAAACTTGCTATTTGTTACTTTAATATTACTTGGAACAATAAACATATCAGTTGTAATTCATGATGACAGAAGTTATTAAACAATCTTTTTAGTCGTACTCATATAGAAAAAAGTCAATTAGGAAATTTCAGAAATACAAAAATACGTATTCCTCTTATTTTGATAAACATCAAATAGGTAAAGTATATTTAAAATTCAGGAATGATCTGCTTAGATAAACACTTTTTTTAAATGGTGAAATTAGACCATTGCTTTACTAAACTCTGGTGAGGGCATGTGCTCTTTGAATTATGATTCCTGCCATGTTTTCCTAAGCTTTGGCCCCCTCTCCTAACTTGGAGAGATGAATCTCTCTCTCTAATTTACTTTCTGTATAAATTATATTTTCTAATCTAAAAATAAATGAATAAAAATTGGAAATAAAATAAATAAGAATGATGAAATTAATAAATTTTGAAGAAAAATAGAAATTTACCATAATTTCAAAAACTACATATAAAATGGCTCAAATATAGCATTTTATGTAATTCATTAGGGATCCAGTGTTTTTGCTAAAGCTTTTGCTAGATTAAAATGGAATACCCAATGGATATAATTACAAAAAACTCAAGTTTTATTTTAAACAGTAGTAATTGATCCTACAGTGAGATTTATTCTGTAATCATGGAAGTCAATGGCATTTACAGCTAGAATAAATTAAGGTAAATGAAGAGGAAAATTGTATTCTGTGTAATATTTAGTTCATTATAGGCTTAAACAACTATGTCAATTCATGTTCATCAATAGAAGTTATGGTGCTTGCAGACATAATTGAATGAAAATATTATCTTCAAAAAACAGCCCATGTTACACAAACCTAGAAATTAGCTTTTAACTGATCTCCTTTTCAACTTCTTACTAAAAGGTATAAAAAATGTGAATAATTTGCAACACTTTTGTATACTATCTCTTTTATATTTTAATATAAAGAGATAATTTGAAATTGCACTCTGTAACACCAGGGCAACTTGTTCCTTTATGATTATTTTTCGTTTTAGAAATTATGCTTGTCTTTACTAGATGGATTAATTATAATCCCAGTGAGTAGTTCAAGGGCTTGAACATATATTTTTGAGAAAACTATCCAATTAAGATTTATTGATTCTCAGCCGGGATCGGTGGCACACCCTGTAATCTCGCGTCTTTGGAAGGCTGAGGTGAGTGGATTGCCTGAGCCCGTGGGTTCGAGACCTGCCTGGGCAGCGAGACCCCATCTTTAAAATAAATCAAAAAATCTGCCGGGCGTGGTAGCGCATGCCTGTAATTCTGGCTGCTGGGAAGGCTGAGGCGGAAGGATCGCCGGAGCCCAGCGGGTCGAGGCTGCGGTGGCCGGGAGTGGCCACAGCACTCCAATCTGGGCGACAGAGTGAGACTCCAACTCAGAAAAAAAGAAAAAGAAAAAAGAAAAAAAAGATTTATAGATTCTAATTCTGACTGTAAGATTATTACTTATCAATATGTGAACATTACATTTACAAAGAATGAATGATAGTACTCTTAGTAATAATCAACGCTCTGGAAGATCTTCCATGAAATAGACTCTCACTCCCACACCACATCATGGGAGATTCTCTTTCTTAAGACAAGGCACAACAGACTAGTGAATCAGCGCCTAACCGGCAATAACTCTATATTAAATTATTATATTATCAATATTATTAGTAGTATTAATTTATTTATTTTAGTTGGAGTCTCACTCTGTCGCCCAGACTAGAGCGCAGTGGCACGCTCCCGCCCACCATAGCCTCGCCCTGCTGGGCTCCGGCGATGCTTCCGTCTCAGCCTTCCGAGTAGCCGGAACTACAGGCGCACTACCACGCCTGGTGAATTTTTGTTTTATTGTAGAGACAAGGCTTGCCGAGTTGCCCAGGACGGTCTCAAACTCTTGGGCTCAGGCAATCCTTTCTCCTCCGCCTCACAAAGTGCTGGGATGACAGGTTGAGTCCCCAAGCCCAGCCATTATTATTTTTAATATTATAAATATACTATCTCTTTACTAGGTGGCTCTGTACAACTGTGAATGGTGGGTTAGAGAGTGTTCTAAAGCTTACTAGGAATTTTCTACCTATCCACCCATATACTCACTTCATTTTAAATGCACAATCCTTTTATTTATTTTTATTTCTATTTCTACAAGTTATAGTTTATCCCTTATTTAGTATGTTTGATCATTTGATGTAGACTCCAATCTCATGTGAATGTATTTAAACATGTCTATTTCTATATCATATAAAATGAGACTTCATTCTGAAAAAAGGGACCAGGTTGAATAAAAGTTTTACCAAATATAAGAAACATTTCCAAGAGCAGTCTTTTTTGTTTGTTTGTTTTGTTTTCTTTTTGAGTTGGAGTCTCACTCTGTCGCCCAGTCTGGAGTGCGGTGGCTGCTCCAGGGCACCGCAGCCTCGACCTGCTGGGCTCTGGCAATCCTTCCGCCTCAGCCTTCCGAGTAGCTGGAACTACAGGCGAGCGCTACCACGCCCAGTTAATTTTTTTATTTATTGTAGAGATGAAGTCTCACCAAGTTGCCCAGGCGGGTCTCGAACCCTCGGGCTCAGGCAATCCACTCACCTCAGCCTCCCAAGGTGCGAGATTACAGGCTGAGCCACGAGCCCAGCTCAAGAGCAGTCTTTTAAATTAAATATTAAACTAAGCATAGAGAAGAAATGTGTTGTTTCTTCTAGACTTTCTAAGCAGATAGAGTAGAGACATGTATGTGTATGTAAAAGTGCCTATCCGTGGTCAGGCACGGTGGCTCAAGTTTGCAATCACAGCACTTTGAGAGATAGAGGCGAGAGGAGTGCCTGAGTTCACGAGTTCGAGACTAGCCTGGGCAACTTGGTGACACCTCATCCCTACAATAAATGAAAAAATTAACCAGGCATGGTAGCGTGCATTTGTAGTTCCAGCTACTTGGAAGGCTGAGGCTGAAGGATAGCCAAAGCCCAGCAGGTCCTCGCTGGCATGGCCTGAGCATGTCACTGCACTCCAGCCTGGACAACAGATTGAGACTCCAACTCAACAAACAAACAAACAAACAAAAAACCTATCTGTGTAAACATATCTATAAATATTTCTATATTTAAACATTTGAATCTGTATTAATCTGAACATTCGTCCATACTGGTATCTCCAACTCTAATCCATTATTACCATATTGATCATTGTAGCCTCCTCCACTTGCTTATCACTAACCTTCCATTCCAACAGTGAGAAATCTAGTTCCTACTATTTGCCATCTATTTAAATAATTATCTAACTTAGCATTCATATACTTGTTTCAGAATTGTTAAACTGTACTTCAATGAAAACCAACTTCCCCAGAGAGAGTACAGTTCTAGATATAATTATTTACTCTTTTGATTTTACAATCTCCACTCATCTCCAAGTTTACTTAGACCAGCACCTTATTCCCCCAATTAATTCACATATATGTAATAATTTTGGGAGTTTTTTTGTTCTCATATTTTGTATTCCACATGGAGATCTCCAACTGCACAAATGATATTCTAATTTGAATACAGTGAGTTTTGTTTTTTGTGTTGTAAGGTTCTATAGGATTTGAACAATGTTTAATATCTTGTATTCATCCTTGCAAAATACAGAATAGTTTTACCACACCATAAAATATCTGATACTTCACATATACAACATTCCACCAACACCAAAACACTAACCACTGATGATCACTGATAATTTCTATATTTTGCCTCTTCTATACTGTCAAATCATTAGAATCTTAGTATGTTATGCTTTCAGACTGACCCCTTTTATTTAGTGTTATGCATTTAAAGTTCATCCATGTTTTTAATTGCTTCATAGCATAGTGATTTGACTGCTACATAACACATCATTGTACAGACGTACTGTACTTTCTTTGTACTTTCACCTATTGAAAGGCATCTTTGTTCAAGGTCCACTTATTAGTGAGAACATATGATACTCTGTTCTTTGTTTCTGTGATAGATCACTGAGTATGATTGACTCCAAATCCATCCAAGTTGTTGCAAAATCCTTATGTTTGTCTTTCTGTATGACTGCATAATATTCCCTTGTGTATATGTACCACAATTTTTTTTTTTTATCCAGTCCAGCTTCGATGGGCAACATGGTTGGTTCCATGTTTTTGCTATATTGTGAATAGAGCTGCAACAAACACACATGTGCAGATATCTTTTTTGTAGAATGATATGAGTTCCTCCAGGTATATTCTCAATAGGGAATTGGCAGTAGTGGGAAACTGGCAGGGGAAGGGGTGGGATTGGCAGTTGAGGGAAACTGTTAGAGGAGGAAGGGTCATAACCCATCAACAAGAGTACCTGCATAATCAACATTTGTATACCTAACCCTAAATTGTACCCCATATCTTTATAAATAAATAAATAAATATTAAATGCAGGAAGAACAACAGCAACAACAAAATATATCTTCGTTGCTTCCAGTATTTGGTGATTATCAATTAAGCAGTTATAAACTTTCACATGCAGATTTTTTCAGGGGGATTATTTTTAAATTGGTTGTGCTAGTACCTAGGAGCATAATAACTGGATTACCTGATAGGATTTGTTTAACTTTGGAAAAAGTGTCAAACTGTTTTCTAAAGTGATTATACCATTTTGCATTTCCACCAGCAATGAGTAAGAATACCTGTTTATCTGCATAATCACTAGCAATTGGTACTAGATTTAAAAATAAATTATTGTCATTATGATAAGTATGCATATCTCATTTTTGTTTTAATGTAGACATCTCTACTGATACTGAATATCTTTCCATATGCTTATTTGCTGTCTGAATATATTACTTGTTAAGGTGCCTGTTCAGATCTTTTCCCATTTTTTTTACTATTGATTTTAAGATTTTTGTATTTTAGATACAAATATTTTTTCGGATATGTGTTTTGCAAGGATTTTCTCTTAGTGCATGATTTGTTTTTTAGTCTCTCTACAGATACTTTTTCAGTGGAAATGTTTATAATTTTACTAAAGCTTATCTAGCTTCTAATTTTTTTCTTTTATGGATTATATTATTGGTGTTGTATCTAAAAACTCATTAACAATTCCAAAGTTATACCAATTTCTAATGTATTTTAAAATATTATAACTTTCCATTTTAATTTAGGTTTATGATCCATTTTTAGTTAGTTTCTGTGAAAATCTGTGTCCAGATTCATGTTTTTGCATGCGGATGTACAATCGTTTCAGAAAAACTTATTATACAAACTTTCCTTTCTTCATTGACTTGCCTTTGCTCTTTTATTGAAGATAATTGATGACAACATCTGTGTCAACCTGAATTTGGAATTTCTAGTCTGTTCCTATAATCTGTGTCCCTTCTTTCATATTTACGTACATATAGTTTGTAGAAATTCTTAAAAGTGGGCAGTTGAAAATCCAGGTTTTTTTCATTTTTTGTTGACTATTCTAGATGCTTTGCTTCTTCATATAACCTTTGATTTAATTTATTAATACTCACAAAATAATTTTTTGAGTTTTTGATTGGTAATGTATTAAATCTCTTGATCAAGTTGGTAAGGATTGCCATCATAATAATATTGAGTGTTTCAATCCATGAGCATAGACATTATCTTCATATATTTAAAACTTATGATTTTTATCATTGTTTTGTAGTTTCCCAGAGAGGCCCTATATTTATTTTGTTAGATTTATACCTGAGTATTTCATTTTAAAAGTTTTTTGATGTGGTGGATCTCATTGATGGAGTTTTGAATGAGTAATTGGCCTTTCATGCTAGAAATAATCCCACATAAGCATGCATTTAATTATTTATATATTGTTGAATTTGATTTATTTTTTTTGAGTATTCCTGAATCTATGTTCATGAGATATTTTTTCTGCAGTTATTTTTATTTTAGCATTGTTATCTGTTTTTGGTATTATGGTGATGCTGAACTCATATGAGTTTGAAGTGTCCTTTAGGCTTCTGATGTCTGGAAAAAAAATCATAGCATTTCTTCTGTTAATACTTGGTAAATACACTGATTACCCATCTATACCTGACATTTTATGACATTTTATTACTTATTGATTAAACTACTTTAATAGATATAGACTTCTTTCAAATTAATTGATCTCTAATAGATATAGGTTATGTATTTCTTCTATTGTGAGTTTTGGTAGTTTGTATCTTTGAAAAAATATTCATCCATTTAATCTAAATTGTCAACTACATGGGTAAAAAGTTGTTCATAGTATCCTTGTATTATTATCTGAATGTCATGAGATAATTAGAAATGATATAACTTTTGTTTCTGAAATAGGTATTTTAAACATTTCTCTTCCTCTCCCTTCCCTTTCCTTCTCTTCCATTTCCTTTTGCTCCTCCTTCTTCACTTCCTCTTCTGTCTTCTCCTCATCATTGTCATTGTTCTCCTCCTTTTTTTCTTATTTAGCCTGAGAGGAGGTAGATCACTTTTATTTATCTTAAAAAAAAAACATACAAAAAACAAACTAGCTTTGGCTTTATTGATTTTTTTTAACTGCTTATCTGTTTTCAATTTCATTCATTATGCCTTAATTTTTTCTAATTATTTCTTTTCGTCTTCATGGTTTAAATGTACTTTTTAAATAATCCTCTTGTTTCCTAAGGTAGAAGTTTAAATTATTGATCTTATATCTGTTTCCAATACATGTATTTGACACTATAAATTTCTATGCACTGCTTTTGCTACACTTCCAAATATAGTACTGATAGGTTTATTTTCATTTATATTTACTTTGGAATTCTAAAATATTTTCTTGAGGCTTAAAAAAAAAGCCATATGTTATCTAGATGTGTGTTGCTTAACTTCCAAATACTTGTGGACTTCCCAGCTATTGTTCTGTTGATATATTGTTTAATGTTATATTCTGACAGTGTAGATAGTATGGTTTCTATTTCTTCAAATGTGTTAAAGTCCTGTTGTCGGATACAGTATTTTATAAAGGCTAATGACACCAAGTTGCTTGGCAGTGATGCTCAGGTCAGCTTATTTTTTATTTCTGCTTTATCTATCAATTACTGACAAGAAAGGGGTTGAAGTCTCCAGTTATAATAATTTTTTAAAATTTATTATTTCTGTATTTTGTTGTTTGCCATTATCTTTGGTAAGTTCTAGACCATTGTTATTTCAAGTAGTTCTGTTCCATTTTCTCTTTCTTCTACTGCAGCTATAGCTTTTTGAATTTGCCTATCTCTCTAGATTTCAGTCTATTTCTTCCTTTTTGAAAAATCAATTTTAACTTATCATAGTTTTGATGGTCTATTGTTAGGCACACACACACTAATGATTCTATTATATGTTTGAAAAATTGATTCCTTTATCATTTGTTATGATGCTTATCCCTGATAATTTTTTTTCTGAAGTCAATTTGCTTTGTCTGAAATTAATATAGATATTCAACTTTTTAAAAATAGTGTAAGCAAGGTGCATCCTTCTCCATCCTTTTGCTTTTGACCTATCACAGTCTTTAAACTTAAGTAGTTTTTTAAGGACACCATTGTGATAATTCACTATTAAGGTCATTACTGACATATTTAGATCAATATCAGCATGTTTAAAAACCATACTCTCATAGCCTATATATTTTTCATTAACTACTTTCTTTTAACATCTTTTCTGTTTTTAATTGAGCATTTATATTAATCTTTTATCTCTTTTCATCAATTTTAACTGATATCAATTAAATATCTATAAAAAAACTTAGTAGTTGCCTTAGAGTTCACAGTATTATATTTAACTAAGCTAGTCCCACTTTTAGATAACACTATTCCATTTCATGTGAATTTCAGGTAACTTATAAAGTAGTATTCCAATATCCACCCCCCCATCCTTTGTCATATTTCTGTTATTAATTGTATATATCCATATGCCGTAATCACCTAATATATTGATACTATTATTTTGAACAGTCATCTGTTAGATCCTCAATTCAAGGAAAAATAAAAGGTTTCATTTTATTTTTTATTTCTTCTCAAATGTTCACCTTTTTCAAAAATTAGATCCAAGCTTCTGACCTATATCATTCTCCTTCTGCCTAAAAAAATAGATTGACTGAATATTTCCTAGTGATGAATTCATAGATATCAACATCTAACATAGCAATTTTAGAAATTACTAAAATTATATGAGAGTAGTCAAATTATTCATATAGCTTTTTGGGCCTGTTGTAGACAATATGATGCATTTTAATTGAATATCTGGAATAAATCTCACACAGAAATATACTATATCTTTACCTCTAACTTCACTAATACTACTAAAAATAATTATAAATACTAAAAATGAATACATACATTTTCAAAAAAATTCTTAGACTCAAACATTTCAAATAAAATATGTAATATATTTGCTTATTAGATGGCAGAGTTATTCATCATTTTTTGCAGAACACATTTGCTGGTAATGAATTCTCCTTTTTTTAATTTGAGAAATATTTCATTTCTCTTTCTTTTCTGAAGACAATTTTTTCTAGATATAAAATTCTTTATCAGTTATTTGATTTTCTTTCAACACTTTTTACTACACTCTTTTCTTGCATATCTCCCAACAAAATGTCCACTATCTCCTCATTAGTCTTTTTCCAAGCTTATCTCTATGTCTTTGGATTCCTGCAGTTTGAATATTACATGCATAGATTTTTTGGGGGTGTGTGTTTTTATTCTGCTTTATGTTCTTCCAAGTGTCACTTACCTGTAATTTGGTGTCTGTTATTAATTTTGGTAAATTCTTGCCCCCTGGTATCTCAAATATTTCTTCTGCCCACTTTTCTTTTTCTTCTACTTTAGTTGTGGCTTTTTGGATTGTCTCTCTCTCTCTAGATTTCAGTATGGCAATTTATCTTGCAAAGACATTTCTGTTAACTATTTTCTTGTCTCAGATTCCTACTTTTTCCTTAGTATAAGACAAGAAGAATGACTTGCAAGCTCTATATATGTTGGAGCTAAACTCAGAACACTTACTTTGAAAAAGTGCTGATGTTAGTTTGTTAAAAGGAGTAGAAAACAGCTGGACTCGGTGGCTCAGTCTGTAATCCCATGCCTTTGGGAGGCTGAGGTAAGTGGATTGCCTGA